>NC_056590.1:20195989-20411203 GCF_018340385.1 Cyprinus carpio
ATCAGAACAGAAAAGGCAAAAGTCGTCTATGGGTTTTTCCTCAGCCTAATTATTATTTCACTTCAAATGACATTTTCTGATACTCAAGTGGGAAGCTATGTTTCAGCAGTGTGCAGAGCTTATATGAATACACTTGGTATATTTTTTTGGAAGCATTTACCTTGGCAGGGTCCGAAGCTGTGATGATCCAGGTGCAGTTAGCATTGTTGTCATATTGTACTGGAAAGTTTGGGGAGGTGATGATACCACTAAAGCCACGGAGCTGACCGCCACACATAGGAGCTGAAAGAAGAGAGAGAGACAGTACATTAAAGAGCGAATCATAAAGTTTGACTTTTCAGAGAGTGAAACAACATCTCATTTATGGGAGAAAAAAAAATAAAGAAAAAGACCACTTCAGCAACAATATCACAGTAACAGTTCTCTGAACATATAGTTTATCTACAGAGGGTTTTTTAGGGGCTAAATGTGTTCAGATGTGTTCTCTTGCTGCCAGACACAAAACTATGTAACATGTCAAATACTTATAATAACTGCAAATCTATAATTCAACTGAATGAATTAAGAATTAACAACAAGAATACAAGGCTGTTTTACACTGATTTTCAGCTCCATCTATTGAAATGTCTTTTTTGTCAGATAGAACATGTTGACAAAATATTAAATAATTATTTTCTATTTAATCACAAGTCCATTGTCTGCAGTAGCAGAATAGAACAAACTTAAAACAAGGGAAACTATGTATTAAACAATTTATTTAATATTTTCTGTGACAAAGCCGACACATCATTGTTTATTCATATATTTCTGTAAACAATTGTTTTGTAGGTTTTTGTGTAAATAACACCACTAATGGTATAAGGAATTTATTTATTTATTTATTTAATAAAATATCTGAAATGCTTTATCTCAAGAAACAGTGAAGTTCATTTCAATACCACAACATCAGTCTGAAGAGTAAACCTAAAAAGAAAAGCAAGACGACTGCAAACACTTAAATTCAACAGACAGACTCACAAGAACAGTTTTTCTAGATATCACTCATACTAATACCCTATCCATACCACTTTCAAAGGTTGAGATTGGCTTGTGGGCCTGCAGACGAAATGCAACAAAGTCTTAAATTACAAAAAAAAAAAAAAAAAAAAAAAAAAAAAAAAAAAAAAAAAAACGCACACATATAAAGGCTTAGCCTTCGGCTGCAGTCAATATTTCGCACTTGATTATTGTTACCTCTCACGGGTTGTTGGTTTTGATTGGACCGGCGTGTGACCCGAATGTTTAATGACCTTACCAATGACTTGTTGGGTGCTTGACTTTTCTGTGACTTTTTAAAGTGACACTCTTGCGGCCTCCAGGAGGACTTTAAATACTTCATTGAATGAAAGCACTTGATGTCTAATGAGAAGGGAGGGCACAGCCAGCGTGTTCGCACTAAATGAATGTTTCTGCAGGTCTGGGACCAGCTGGAGCTTTTAATGAGCTATGTCTGAGGCGAGCTCCTCAGGGCCTCCCCTGCCACACACACACACTCGCAAAGTTTCCTCAAACACTTTAAGGTGGGCTGATATTAAAGAACAAAAGTCTTTGAAAAGTTAATTAACATCAGTGCCAGCTGACCCCAATTTTCACCTTCATGACATAATGTGTGTTGTCTGCAGCTTTCTGCTTTAAAGGTTTGGGGTTTGCTAATAACACACATTCATTGACAATGTAGCATTTTTTCAATCATAATACTTATTGGGGTATAAGAAATTATTTGAGAAGAAAGAAAGGTAGAAGTATGGGAGGGAAGGAGGGTGGGTGGGTGGAAAGAAAGAAAGAAAGAAGAGTTGTTACTATTAACTAATTGCTTATTAGCATGCATATTACTAGCATATTGGCTGTTTATTAGTACTTATTCCATAAAGCACATATTTTGCATGATCATATTCTACATCCCTAAATGCTTCCCAATACCTAAACTTACCAACTACCTTACTTACTATTAATAAGCAGTAATTACAAGTTGATTGAGGCAAAACTCGTAGTTAGTAAATAGTTAATAGTAAGAATTGGACCTTAAAATAAAGTGTGACTGATCAAAATAATCATTAGAAAACATTGTGTAGAAGTTCTTATTTGGTTGTGACACATGCTTTACTGCAACATTCTGGAAATTTTAATAATGGTTTTAAAAATAAAACAAAACCATTCGATCACAATCTAAAGCCCCTTTCACACTGCAGTTCCGGAAAATATACGGGTAATGTGTCCCGGCAATTGTTCCCGGGTCGCTGATTTTGCCCCTTTCACACTGCCAGTGATTACCCGGGATATGTGCGTGCGTTCACACAAAACCCGTAAAGGTCTCGTGAAAACACGTGGTATCAGGGTGTGACGTGTAATGTACGAGTCGAAAATGCTAGGCACGTTAACTTTCACTTAAGCTGGCGAACGATCTCAGCTTCAGTGCGGAAAGTGAGGAACTAACTGATCTCTGCTTCATTACAGTTTGCACATATTTGTTTCGTCGCGAACGTTGCTCTGCCTTCAAAACACCTGGTAAAAGAGTTGCGCGTTAACGTGCGTCATCACTACGACACACCCCTTTCGGCATTAGTTCTGGCTTTTGTTCACACAGTGGTCATTCCAGGACTGAACCCGGCAATGTTACTAGGTCCCCAACCCAGGATCAATACCGGAATCAATCCCGGGACGTGTTTGCGTTCACACAGAAGATGACCTGGCAATGTTCCGGCAATTTTCCGGGTCCAGCGTGCAGTGTGAAAAGGGCTTAGGTTGTTATTAGATTGTCATAAAAAAATAAAAATAAAAACACTGTCAAAGCTCTTATTTTAGTTAAGTTCTTATTCGGCTGTCATGCAAAATAACGCCCCTGCAATGTTCTAGAAATGTTAGTTTAGGGTTATAAAAATAAAACCTACAATGGATACGCTGAGACTTGGTCTCAAGGAACGTGGTCCCAAGGATGTTTGGAAAATGTTGAAGGCACTGCAGGGACTGTAACTCAAACTGAATCAGTCCAAGTTTACATAAGTTGTAAGTGCAGAGCTGCAATAAGATAATTATTTCAAGTTCACCCTATTCAGGCTGAATTTGATCAAATTAGGTTCAGGCTAATAGTTCCAAGACTCTGGATTTCTCAATGCACATTTCAGGTTTCAGATGCAAAACTTATGGTAGAGTTAATAAAATACTGGGAAGTTTACATTTTTAAGTTTACAGGGATTCATTCCAAAGAGTTACTTTAAGCCACTGGACAAACAATCAGCATTAAATGGCCGTTAAGACTTCAATTTTCTACAAACAAAACTCACTGCTCATGATATATTTTGTATTTCAGGTTCTATTAAGGTTTGAAGTTTGATTTGATTTCTAAATAGCCAATAAAAAAGACACAAATGTATTTTATAGATTTCTTGTGCAAGTCCTTCATCCTTTAAAATCCTGCAAATCACGGAAACATTTCTACACACACATAGAGAGAGAGAACCTCAAGGGCACTATTATTATTGGACTTTTTATGCTTGTAATTATGTATTTAGCGACAATGATTTATGAGCGCTTTTTCTGTGGCGCCATTACTAATTATTCTTATGATTCAGATTTTCCTGGAGCATGCAATTAAAATGGACTGGTTTTGAATAATGGCCTGGCATTTACAGTGTTAAATCAATGAAACAAGACAAATAATCATTCTCTACATTAGTGGTGAAAAGGAGCAAGTGATAAAGAAATGGGTTCTGGGGAGCGATAGCTAAATATCAACCCTTTTCACATGAGTAATGGTGCTGATAAGGGAACTTGGTCTATCTGGCGATTCCGACAGTTTCCCAATTCCAGTTCCATTTTCCCTCTTTCCACAACCCCACAGTGATGTGCCAAAAACTGATAGTTAAATAATCAAAATCAAAGGCATCTGGTGCAATACATCACAAAGCTGTCTAACTAACTTTCTCCCGAAAATTGTCAAGCCTGAGGGGTCCACGGTGGCAAAGGCCACTGGTGGTGTTGGAGAGGGGTTATGTAACTCTAATGAAAGACTAATAGTCCACAGCTGGCCAAATAGCGCAGGAGAAATTAATCGATATGAAGCCAACCCTTTACGCGTGTGAGCGTGTTGGTGTACATGCTACAGCCTAAATGTTCCGAAGAGTATATTAAAATGGATTATTACTTAAATATGACATTGCAACTAAAAAACTCTCTTTCATAACACAAGTAGCTCTTATCTCTGTTTGGGTAAGACGTAAGTGCATAATAACAAAAGCACATTCTGTATTGTGAAGTCAGTTTTTGTTAATTTAAGACCCTTTTTTTTTATAAAATAAATAACATTCATAATAATCATTATGCAGATGCCCACACCACCGTTTGGAGTCAGTAAGATATCTATCTATCTATCTATCTATCTATCTATCTATCTATCTATATATATATCTATATATATATATATATATATATATATATATATATATATATATATATATATAATATATATATATATATATATATATATATATATATAATATTTTATTTTATTTTATTTTTGTTTTTTTTCCAACTTTGAACCACATTGTATATTCTCTTCAGGTACCATACCACTGACAGGCTTTGCTGCATGTAGTTAAGATACTTGGTGTTGGTACCACAACTAAATGCCAGACAAACACTTCAATTTACGGTGCAAGGCAAAGGTGGCGGTATGGTGGACAGCATCTCTCTGGGGATGTGACAGTTGCTACAGGAATGAAGTCCTGGGGGCTGTCCTAGCCAATCAAAGTCAGAAATTAAGCAAGGCTCAATAAAGTAATTAATCTGAGCCTGGTGAGGCTAAATAAGCTGATTACTGGCTGAGCGATACCATCTCTTCCTCCTTTGGAAATCTGCTTTAGAGATCTGTTGTCATCCTCTCCATTTCCTCGCTCTCATCTCTTGCTTTTTTTCCGTCATTGTCCTCTTTCATTGTCAGGTCATTAATCAAGGCCCTTTAACTCTGCAGAGATACACTAAGATTTCAAATAATTCAGCCATTTGTTAAACAAAAGGGCTTAAATCTACTGTGATCGATTTGATTGTTGTAAATATGGCATGAGACTGGTAGGGCACACCAGTGGGGTTATTTTACATTAGTTCATTTAGTTAAAAGGGTTCAGTTTGTTCTGATGAGGACATGGATAAAATCATGCATACTGTTAGGATATATATATATACAGTTGTGCTCATAAGTTTACATACCCCTTGAAGAATATGCAAAATGGTAAGAATTTTCACAAAATAAGAGGGATCATGAAAATGCATAATAATGCATCGTGTTTCCTTCTTGAGCACCAGTAAATGTTTTGACCTTTTGTAATTGTTTTGTATGAGTTCCTCAATTGTCCTCAGTGTGAAAAGATGGATCTCAAAATCATACAGTCACTGCTGGAAAGCGGTGAAATATGCAGAAGATGCTGAAAAACCAAAGAATGTGCAGGAGCTGAAGGATTTTTCTGCAGAAGAACAGGCAGTTGAACTGTTCAGGACCAACAAGGGACTCATAAACAACTATCACTAAACATAAAAACAGTCGTAGATCAAATAGGTAATACAGGAAATGTATTAATATTATTGGTTTTGTAGGGTTTTTAATGGTTTTGATTTTTGTTAATTTTTGTAATTTTTTTGTTTTTTTTGTTTTATATATATATATATATATATATATATATATATATATATATATATATATAGTATATATATATATATATATATAATATATATAAAACATCTGTTCTGTGAAATAACTTATTCAAGACAGTACTAAATTAAAAATAACATTCAATTTTCATGATCCCTCTTATTTTGTGAAAATTATTAACATTTTGCATATTCTTTAAATAGTATGTAAACTTATGAACACAAGTGTATATATATTCCGGGGTGGGGGGGGGGAGGGGGGTGACATACCTCTGCAGATAGGCCGGTCATCACTCCAGCCAACATAACTGTCTGTAACTCGCAGGCAGGTGATGCTTTTAGACCCCTGAAGCTCATATCCTTCATCACAAGAAAAGTGCACAGTAGCACCCCGCCTGGAAGAGGAAAACATCTATAAATTCTACATTATGTACATTATATACAGTCAATCAGTCATTATGGAAAAATAAATCTTGACAGAGTAATCAGGCCCCCGATGTGGAAGTTTGTTTTGCGATAATGACTGGCCGGCTGTACATTATTCTATTTATTGCACGGCTTCTTAGCAAAAAGATAAATAAATGGACAATAATATTGATATTAGTTGAAATTATTGCATTTTGTGAGAAAGAATGCAACCACAGCGTGTTATGAGAGACATGAAACTAGCACAGAAGATCAGTGGCCAGGGATAATGATCAGTTATGCAATTTATCAGTCATTGTATGCAGATATCTGACTGTAGAAAGGTGCAACTGATGAATCAGATTCAGTTCCATTACATAAATAATTCTATTCATCTCCTTTGGAAAAGAAAGCAAGGGGGGCAACATCATCATCTATCATTTCCCTGAATTCTTTTCCAACTGTGCAAAATGCTGATGTCAGATGACTCAAGCCCTTCACAGCAGTTCCTAACCTCTCACATGTGAGCTGGTATCTGTTCATGGCTAAATCAAATAGCATGTCAGCATAAATACCGCCATCTCCAGCCGGCATCAGTGGTCCTGTCTGATCTTAGTAATGGACAGCCTTTGGGAAACTGTGATGTGAGCTTCCAGATGCATCGCTGTGCCGCTTCCATTACCTAGCTGTTGATGAAGGGGTGCTCAGGTAGCTGGAGCTAAGAACATTCCAGTGAAAAAGTTTCGATTCTCTTTCACTTCCCCGCTGCGACTGCCCTGAGTGCTAGTGAGTGTAAAACGGATTGTCCTCATTTGTCTGTGTTAGAATCCTCTGGGGCGCTGCCATTTACCCTGTGGGGGGACGCTGACAGCCTAACTTGCACCACAGGCCTCTCTGTAGCAGCAATGTGCTTGTAAATGACACTACTATTGCTCTGTCCCCACTCAATTAAATAGGCCCGGACCTCTTGTCTCATTTTCAATCTCTTTCCCTCTCTGTTCTCTTTTTCAATCATAAATGATGGTTCACATTCCACTTGCTGTCTCTCCCGGGTCATTCCTACTGCCCCCTTCAATTTATGTCTTAATATATTGAATGAAACAATAAATTCACAATGTTTATTGATGAAAATCATATTAGTTATTTTTTTTTTTTTTCTGTTATTAGAATACCACAATTAAGTGTATAAAGCATTGCATTTTTAATTATTTTACTAATATAGTTTAGGTTGCCATTTTTCCATGTCTTAACTTCTCACAAAATCCAGGTGTAATTTGTTTATTTATTTTTTAATTGTATATTTGTTTTTTGTTTTTTTTTTTTGTTTGTTTTTTATTTCCCCATATATCTTTAATATGGTATCTTAGAAATATTGTTTTAACTGAATCAATTTAAAGGTTTTTCCTCTAACCTCAATATCTTTCTATACTGTTAAAGGGACAGTTTTTATTTATTTTTTTATGGAACATAAAATATGAATAATGTTCCCACAAAGGTTCCCACTGACTTTCATTCTATTTTTGTCCATACAATGAAAGTCAATGGGAACCAAAAACTGTTAGGTTACAAACATATCTTCTTTATGTTTCAGAGAAGAAAGTCAGTCATACAGGTTTGAAACGATATGAGGGTGGATAAATGATGACAGAATTTTCATTTTTGGCAGGTTATATCTGTCAGTATTATGGACCTGTTTTGCCCGTTTCTGTTGTGTTTCCTTATTTGGTCATGTTCCTATTCTTGTTGTCTCATTATTAGTTGATTACCCGCACCTGTCTGTCCCTCGTTAGGTTCAGTATAAAAGTGTAGTCTGTCTCATGTTTCCTTGTCGGGTCTTGAAAGTCTTCCTTGTGCTTTGTGTCGCCCTGTTGGATTATTAAAGACTCTCGTTTTGTGAAATCTCCTCGTCTTCTCCTTCCCTTGCTCCAGCGGATCGTGACAATATCATTATTAATATTATTATTATTATGCATTTATGTATGTATTTGTTTGTTTGGTAATACCCCTTTAACCAAAGAGAAATCCCTAATGACATCATTCTCCAGAAAGTGACAATTTTAGTTGGAAAACAACAACACAAATGTCAGTACATATTATTAAATATGATATTAAAAATTATTAAAATATTTCATGAATTCTGTAATATTTTGTATTGGTGTGTCTCAATTAAAGTCACTCCACCATTCATCCCCACTGGTAAATGAATAAATTAAAACAGCAAATTATATTAACATTTTAATGCATAAGGTACTGAATAACCTTCCTTTCTTTCTTTCCATCTCTGTCTCTCACTCTTTCTGTTCTCTCTCTCTCCTTCCCCTCTTGTTGTGGCTTTGGGAGCCCACAGCCCATGTTTATGCTGATCAAATATCCTCCCTAAGCCCTTAAAAGGGCAGTGAGAAATTAAACAGGTGCCCACCTCCTGCATCTCTTGCCATTCATCATCCTGGCATTACAAACTCTAAATTAACTGAACTCCCCTTCCCTCTCTCCTCCGTGTCCTCTCAGTGGATTATTTGAATAAGTAATCCATAAACTCATTTCTCACCTGAAATCAGAGCCTTTTCTTTTGCCCCTCTCTGGGATTCCTGGGTCTGGACACATGTTGTGTCCTTGCGCCACCCCCATCTGCGATACTGCAAAAGACAAAACAGAGGAAAAAAGTTGGTTTTCACTGGGGTACCCCATCCAACAGCTGGGCAGGATAAGGGTACCCCCACTTTCCATTTTCTTCTTTAACATGGATGTCATTAAATATCAACACATGTATTAAATGTTTATATTTTTATTCATCCTGACTTAACATTTATGAGGTTTATTCATCTGGTGACAAATATTGCTTTTGAGTGAACAGTTTAAGTTAAACACTTGGTGTATAACAGGGTTTCCCAAACTTTATTTATTTTTTTATGTTTTGGTCAGTTGAACACCTTTGACATAGAGTTAATATTTCAATAACCTAATGACACATCTGTATGTTCATAGTTTTCTGATGATGGTTAATGGACAAATAACATGTAGGTAAAAATATTTAATTGTTTCAAGTGTTTTATTTTGTTCATAGTTATATTTAAATGAATTATTTACTTTTACAAATTAGGTCTTCACTCTGAGCATTTTTGTTATTTAATTTTATTATAATTCATGGACTTATTATATGATGTAGATGTACACTGTATCCATTTTTATTATTCATAATAACCTAATTGAGGCCAATTAAGTGCAACAATTTAATATGAATTCATAGTTTATTGCTATTGTGACATCCCTTCAATTCAAAATATAGGCCTATACATAATTCATGCAATTATATAGTGCAATTCAGATGTGCATATTTTAATGGGTTAACTGAATAATCATTATTTAACTTAATTGTCAAAATTCATACATTTTCAGAGTATATTCATTTAGTGAACAGAATAATTATTTTATTTTATGCCATTCTTTTAAAAATTATAAAAGCAATACAAATATTACATTTGACCTATTCAGGAGAAAATAAATGAATAAATAAATAAATATGACAGTGAGGATAAGTTTACTCCAAGGAGCTTCTTGACCCAGGTAGGGTGTCATTATACCCTTTTTTCATAATTTTCAATTTTGTGCTATATGAGCTAAATTATCAAATGTTTCCATATACGTCCCTTAATATTAAACCAAAAGATGCATTATCATCTTGTACTTACTAAACCTATTAAAGCACACTGTTCTTAATGAACATCTTATTCTATTTTTGTTGGTAGGAGGGAAAAAAAAGGCCAAATTTTGCCTGAAATGTAAGACCTGACCTACTGCATAAAAGCAGTATCACACTTGCAACTGTGCAGTTGGTCTGAACATCAGCATGGATTTACCTTGTTAAGAGAGCGAGGCTATCTGTAAATGTATTTGAATGTCTACACAGCCTTCCCAGGAGGTTTATTGAATGAACAAAAGAATCAATCAGTCCTCCCAAGAATGCCAAGATATTTTCAGACATCATTAAGCGAGCACAAAATTTTCCCTTGCATCAGAACACACAAGCTCATCCAGCCCTGCAGGAAGTGGATATGACACACGGGGTCAAGGAGGTTAGACACGGCCTCACTTTCTGCAATAGGTACCTAGGAGGCAGGAGAGGATAGTAGAGGGAAAACCTGAAGTGACACATGTTGATTCCTGCAGGAAGTGGATATGACACGTTAGAGGTCGGACTCCCAATCGAAGGGTTGTGATTCGAGTCTCCGTGCCGGCAGGAATTGTGGGTGGGGGGAGTGCATGTACAGTTCTCTCTCCACCTTCAATACCACGACTTAGGTGCCCTTGAGCAAGGCATCGAACCCCCAACTGCTCCCCGGGGCGCCGCAGCATAAAATGGCTGCCCACTGCTCCGGGTGTGTGTTCACAGTGTGTGTGTTGTGTTTCACTGCTCTGTGTGTGTGCACTTCGGATGGGTTAAATGCAGAGCACTAATTCTGAGTATGGGTCACCATACTTGGCTGAATGTCACGTCACTTTTTTGTTTAGGTACCTAGGAGGCAGGAGAGGATAGTAGAGGGAAAACCTGAAGTGACACATGAAAGGCCAAACTTGTCAGCGCTTCCGTTGAGACACTGCCGGCTACGGTGATGGTACTGGGATCTCTGATGACACCCTCAATGGGCACAAGCTCACATGGACAGGCTGACATTTTCTCACAATGATGCAGAGGTAATAGAAATGTAAATAAAGATGGCATAACAGAAGAAAGCAGGCTGAAGAAGCCTCTCAGCACACAGTGCAATTACCCCTCCTCGATAAGCTGTTTCTTTCTCTGTTTGCCAACAATGGAAACGGTAACTTATCTTCCCTCCCCTTTGTCCTTAGGGAGAAAAAATAGCTCCATTTGCTTAGAATAAAGATAATGTTAATGTTCAAGGTTTTGTGCTTGTGCCGAGTGTGAGGACATGCTTCAAGTATGCCATTGCTTTCACCAAAGAGTGGACAACGGAATCAACATGCTGAATGCTTAAAAAAACCTTGAAAATTCATCAGGAAAATGCAAGAAATCTTTGGCTTTAAATTGTTATATATTTAAGGTCAGCTAAGATTTCATAGTTGTAAATGTTTTGCTTCGGTTCAATCGTACTTGACATGAATAACACAAAAGGGACATATTCCTAAATCAACCTTCCTATCAACCAAACACAGGACCAATAAATACACTACTGTAAATATATATTTTTCTAATATTTTTATATAAAAATACTGTGAAACTGTTATATTGTGAAATATTACAATTTAATGCTGCATTTATTTGATCAATTATGTGAATTATTATTTAATTCATTCCTGTGATGGCATTGATGTATTTTTTTTATTTTTTATTGTGTTTTTAGTGTGATATAATCAAAAATCAAAAACACATTCTAATACTCTGAATTTAGAAATCATTCTAATATACTAATTTGGTTTCTAAGAAACATTTCATAAGGTGTGCGGCTTATTTTTATATATTTAGAAACCAATATGTTGTTTTTTTTTTTTTTTTTTTTTTATTTTCAGCTAAATTAATGTAGTACATACTGTTATCATTATATAAAATTAATCATAAATTGAGATATTGCATTCCTGTAGCTCAAGAGTAGATCTTCATGGTAGCAATGCCAAGGTCAAGGGTTCAACTCCCAGGGGATGCATGAACTGATAATGTATACCTTGTAGGCAAATGTAAATCACTTTGGATAAAAGCATCTGCCAAGAGGATGAATGTAAACGTAAAGTTGATGTAAATGGAAAGGTTGACTTACAAACTGATATCTTGCTGTGGTTATCTTTACTTGGCAGCATCTTCACCCCTCTGGACTTCAGTTCTGTCATCTTCTTTACTGGAAGTCAAAAAAATTATAACATTTTTATTTGAAAGCAGGAAAGATTAGGAAAAGCCGAAAAAAACTATAATCACTGGCCAGATGCTTGCTAGGCATTACAAATCATGAACCGCATTGTAATTACAATTACAGTCTTTCAAAGAAGCTGTCACTCTTGTGCAAAAAAGCCTATTCTGTGTGAACAAAGCGCAGCATGTTTGTTGAAAAAGCGACAAAATAATGCCAGCACGCATTAGTATGCACACACACACACACACGCACACACACACACACACACACACACACACACACACACACACACACACACACACACACACAGAGTCATTGTTTTCTGCTACGCTGTCTCTAAGCTTCAGCACTTGAATTCTTTCAAAAGAAAATCTGCATTTAGGTAAGCATTTGTAATGGAGATATTTACCATTCACAATCAGCTGCTTTAATTAAAATCCAACATATTGATTAAATAATATTTGCAACTACTTTAAAGGTGAAGAGAGTAATTTCTTTTTTTCTATTTTTTATCAACTGAATGGCAAAATCAATTATTTAAAACAGGTTGGAACAAGTATTTTCTTTGCCTGTCAAACTAAAAGATGTACAGCATGCAAATACATATTTATGTACTTTATTTATTTTTAAATGTATTGATTTATTTTCATTTATTTATGAGGGGTCTCAATGTCCAGATCTGCAGAACATACAGATGATAATATATATAAAAAATCAATGTCCAGATCTGCAGAACATACAGAAGTATTTTTTGCTAATAAAAAAAGACAAAAAGTATGTTGCGTATTATAAATCAACATTTTGCTATTATTGGCTCTGTAAGACTGTTTGTCTTTCTCTTAAATCGCTTTACCCTCTCTCTCCATACCTAATCTCCAACAGAGTTGAAAAAAGATTGTGAGGAAGTGAAGTAGTTTGTTATGTAAAGAGTGTCTTCTCATCAGATGTTACTCATTCCAGAGCATTTCACTAAAGGTTGGAAAGAGTAAGGCAGGTAAAATCAAGTAGAGAGGTCAGTGGGAAATCTAATTAAGAGCGTAGCACCCCGTTCTCTCTTCCTGATACTCTAAAAGTATTTATTTATCAAACTCCAGCCCTGTAATCCTACCCCATCGCTCTGATCTGCTTATGGAGGAGGTGAAATACCTGCAGATTCCCGTAGCTGAGCTGACTAATCCCGCTCCTCTGCTCATCTCCTCTGAGTGCTGACCTTTGAACTTAAGTGTGATGAGAGTGCCGCTTGTAGTGCAGCTGGTGTGTGTCAGTGTGTGTGTGTGTGTGTGTGTGTGTTTATATATCTCTACATGTCAGGAGTTGGGGGTAGTCATGACCTTTAACTGACTTAATAACACTTAACCAAGATGATTCAAATAATATGACTTTAATTCTAACTGCAGACAGGGGAAAACTCTGCAGGGCGCATGATAACTACTGAGAGCAAAGCGTTGCAGTAAACCTACAGTCTACAATCTCTGCACTTTTTTGCAGGTATGATAACTACTGAGAGCAAACCGTTGCAGTAAACCTGATTTAATAAAAACAGTAAAATGTGTTAACACTCACGCTCTAATGCAAGTTTATTTATTTTTTTTTTTTTTTTTTTCTTAATTTTCTTTATTTTATTCTTTCTTTATTTATTTGGTAAAGAAAAATCAAACTGATCAAAAGTGACCGGAAAGACATTTATCATGATACATACGATTTATGTTTTTATAAGATTTATTAACTTAAATAAATCCTGACAGTTTCTAAACAAGCAAAGGAAGCTTAAATGTTTTCTGGAATTTTATAAAAGAGCAAAAAAAGGGGGAGCAAATGTTTTTTAGAGTATTATTACTAATAATATATTTCTAGAAAAGAAAAAGGAAGGGCAGCTGTTTTGTTTTCTAGTATTATTATTATTATAATATTTATAAAAAATGTCAGAACAATTGACATTGACGACTGGAGTAATGGCTGCTGAAATTTCAGCTTTGCCATCTGTAGGATCATTTGACATTGACTATTTGTTTGATGTATGTTTATTTTTTAGATTTGCAATAATGGGAGACTAAAATAAGGAATCACAAACTTGCAAAGGTCTGTATGCTGTTAAGAATGTGTTGTAAATAAAGGCCAGCACACATCAAGCTTTCTCCTTTCCCTTTCTCCATCTCTCCCCTTTCAGTCTGTTCAGTCTTTTCCCAGATGTTTTTGACAGCCAGAACCCCTGAGCTGTTTCTGTCTTGTTACATAAAGGCACCAGTCCCACGACAGCCCATCTCTTACCTTGATACTGAGCACTGAAGCCTTTCAGTTTGTGGTTTCCATCGGATGTGAAGTGGAGTCTCAGCCAGTTCTTGCTGCTGATGATGGGTGATGGCAGGTTTGGACCAGTAAACCTGTAATATTGAAGAGAAGACAGGATTTATTGAGTGTAGTTCACTTTCTTCTCTCTTTCTCTGTAGAACACTAAAGGAAAGCATGCAACTACAAAGAACCAAGGCTTTCAAGCTTCAACAAAGCACCATATAAGTGGTCCATGTGACTCATGCGCTATATTCCAAGAAATCTGAAGCCATTCAATAACTTATTGTGAAGAACAGACCAGACAGAAGGTCCTTTTTCAAAGCTTGAAAGCTTTAGGCCCCATTCACTGTAATTACATCAAGCAACCATCACAGTCCTCAGAACTTCTCCTGTTGTGTTTTTACAGAAGAAACACAGTCATTAAGGTTTAAAACCACAAGAGGGTGAGTAAATGATTATAGAACTTAATTTTGGAGTAAACTATTGTTTTAACATAGAGAAGAGGAAAGAAAAACATTTCAAGTACAAGCATATTTCACAACCACATGAAGTCGAACAATTTAACACTGTGCAAGTAAACCAACAGCACATCAATAAAACAAACATAAAACAACCCAGTTTCAAAGTAATTAGCATATAATCATCCACATGTGAAAAAAAGCAAATTAACATTTGTATATATATTTCTCCCCTCTGTATGATTTGCTCAATAACAACCCACCTGCCCTATGCTTAGATGTACCAATGCTCAGGTCTTGGGATTGTCAGAATTAGTGTTAATTACTCAGATAAGACAGACACAGTAGGACAGCTTCTTTATTGTAGAGAGCATTAATCGCGTAAGCTGAGAAGAAAACAGAAAGTTGTCTGCCTAAGAAACATAAGCTTATTCTTGCCGTATTTTCCAAATGTCAGATTTGGCTCAATAGGCTCTACAAAGAGAAAGAAAGACAGACCTGAAGAGGGAGGGGGAGACAAAGAAACAGATGTATAGGGAGGAATGAACAGTTTTTGAGAGCTTAGTCCAGGATATCTGATGCAATAAAATATTTTTTAACTTCTTCATCTCAGAACGACCAAGCCCACCAGCACAGAGTGAAGGGGATAAAAATGGGTCTGAGTCACTAGCATTATAGCTCTATTCGCAGACGAAATCATTAACATTTAAACAACTGCATGGAATATGTGTGCCTGCTGCTATGACGTAATGGCTTAGACATTTTGTTTTGTGGAAGATTGTGATTTTTAATATATTTTACTCACAAGCCATTGATAACACAAAACAGCTTGTGAGATACAAACCACCAATGTAATGGCTCAAATTATTAGTATTATTTGGCAAGGAAACTAAGAAACATGCAGACCTTGATTAGATGAAAACCAATGGATTTTATTTTATTTTATTTTTTTTTTAATTATCTGCATAATCTTATGTAAATCATAACTCAATGTCATAGAAACATATGTTAGAAAAGTAATTTCTGGCAATTGCAAATACAGCACATTATAGTCACTCGTCACTTCAGGTTCACGATCAGCAACTGTTTACATCCACATTGAAGCTAAATACGATTGCCAGTCTGAATAAGGGAGTGCTAACATTCCCTTGTCTATGTGCTTTTAGTTAATGTCTATTAGTTTTGAAGAGATCTATATGCTAGGTCTACTCCTAAATGCATCCTGTCTGTCACTACCTGTAAACAAACTAGCCATTTTCAACTCATTAAGAAAAAAAAAATGGCCTAAATTAAATCTGTTCATCACATAAACCAATTGTATCTCTTCATAAAAGCTGAATTAAACTGCTTGGTTCATAATTATTGGTTTTGCAATGCTTTTATGAGGTTTTTGGATCTTCAAAGTTTTGGTTACCTGGACTTTCAATGGAGGGACAAAAACGCTTTAGATTTAATTCAAAATAGATTATTTGTGTTGCAAAGACTGACTTAAAAGTTCATCGGGTTTGGAGCGAGATATAAATGAGTGAATGGCAAAATTTTGGGTAACACAGTGTCTGGTATTACTCTAGAAAAATAAGTTAAATGGTCCAAAAAAAAATAAAATAAAAATTTGTACACTGCAATATTTCAATAAGGTTGTAATTTTGCTGTGTATACATGCCCATTACTGACTGATTCACAGTTTAAAATTCCACACACATATGACAAGACCCCATAAACCACTTTATTTACCCTACAATAGCAGCAAGGCTGAAAGCTGAAAGAGCTTTTTCATTACAGATGAGCCAAATTGAGCCACATTGTGTTTAAGATGGCAACCCAGAGAACTGGCGCAGAGCAAAACGGTTCCTTTTCAAGCACATCTCACAAGAAAATGCCATCCTTCTGACAGGCCAAGTATGTGCTTTGCCTGTTTTTCATTTTCCTGGACAACAATGACAGTGGTCGAGGAAACACAGTGAGTCTAATCGGAGTGAATAAGTGTAGCAAGAGTATATTTTCTCGAATGGCAAGCGTGTGGACCTGTTGTAGTGTTGAAGCTTGAAGCCCAAGGGTGTAATCATGGAGAATGAAGTGTACCACAGTGCTACTGATGCACCGGTGCCTGTCATAATGCTGTGATGCTAAAGCAGCAGGGAATCACATAGTTCTATTTTAACACACATTAGCGCAGTTGGGGCTCATTAACTGAAACAGGCCCAGTGCTCTCATGGGACATAGGAACAAGACTGACAGAACATCTCCATCAGTCGTCTAGGGGATTGACCAGCTCGCTGAAACTTCAAGAGAAGGACGTATTATTAGGATTTACAGCTATGGTCATCAACTTGACATGAACCTCCACCCTAAAACAGTTGACAGTTAAACCGTGAAACCCCATGTAATGTTAAAACCATCTTCACAATAACTGATGGGCATGAAGATGGGGAGAACAAGATTAATGCCCTCCACAGAATCAATCACCTACAGGGCCACCTTTACTGAAACTAGTTTTCATCCTCTCAAGCACATTATTTATTTATTTATGACTAACAATCCCCCCCCCATCACCCCCCCCCCAACCCACCATTCTCTAACCCCTTCTTCCTTTGAGGCCTGCCAGAATAATGGAAGTAGCGTTGACTTCTGACTACATGTCACATGACATTAGACTTGATTTACAATGGCAACCACTGGACAGATTAAGTGAGTCTCTGTGCAGATTGCATCTTTTATTGCGTTATTGCCAGCTTTTGTTCCGATATAGAGATCCCGCTCTGGAACAGGTGGATTTACATGGGTCACATCGAGCTTCTGTTTTCACACATTAGGATGGATTCACATCTCTCTGCTATTCATCTATAATTCATTACTTTTCTCATTCACCCTATTCACTTTCTGAGAGCAAGATCTCAAGATATTTTCCACAATAAAAATATTTTAGCATTGTTTGAACAGTCATTTTCGCTGTATAGAACTATGATTTGTAAGATGGCTGCAGAAGCTTTGTTCAAATATTAAATACACTCTTCATAATCATATTTTAAAATGAGTGTGTTGACTGATCCTTGGCCAAGACTTTTTTCTACCACAGGAAAAGGATCTTTTGCATAATTACCTCCAATTAAACCAAAGCTGAGGAAAACATGTCAGCATGTTTAAATCTTGCCAGATTATACTAAAACAAACAGAATTCTCACAAAGTGAAGCTTCACTGCAGAAGTCGAGAAAAAGACTGTAAGTGTGCTAATATATATATATATATATATATAATAAAAATATTGTAGAAATATCACACACAGAAGTGTACAAAAAATGTGTGTGTACTGTATGTATGTGTGTATATATATATATATATATATATATATATATATATATATATATATATATATATATATGAGACACACATATATATACTTCGTTAATGCTTCACAACAAGGTGTTGGTAACATTCCTCAGAGATTTTGGTCCATATTGACATGATACCATCATGCAGTTGCTGCAGATTTGTCAGCTGCACATCTATGATGTGAATCTCCCGTTCCACCGCATCCCAAAGCTGCTCTATTGGATTGAGTTCTGGTGACTGTGGAGGCCATTTGAGTAAAGTGAACTCATTGTCATGTTCAAGAAACCAGTCTGAGATGATTTGAGCTTTGTGACATGGTGCATTATCCTGCTGGAAGTAGCCATCAGAAGATGGGTACACTGTAGACATAAAGGGATGGACATGGTCAGAAACAATACTCAGGTATGCTGTGGCGTTTAAGCAATGCTCAATTGGTACTAAGGAGCCCAAAGTGTGGCAAGAAAATATCCCCCAGACCATTACACCACCACCAGCAGCCTGAACCGTTGAGACAAAGCTGGATGGATCCATGCTTTCATGTTCTTTACGCTAAATTCGGACCCTACCATCTGAATGTCGCAGCAGAAATCCAGAATCATCTGACCAGGCAATGTTTTTCCAATCTTCTATTTTCCAATTTTGGTGAGCCTGTGCAAATTGTAACCTCCGTTTCCTGTTCTTTGCTGAAAGGAGCAGCACCCGGTGTTGTCTTCTGCTGCTGTAGCCCATCTGCTTCAGGGTTCGACGTGTTGTGCGTTCAGAGATGGTATTCCGCATACCTTGGTTGTAACGAGTGGTTATTTGAGTTACTGTTGTCTTTCTATCATCTCTAACCAGTCTGCCCATTCTCCTCTGACCTTTGACATCAACAAGGCACTTTCATCCACACAACTGCCGCTCACTGGATATTTTCTCTTTTTCGGACCATTCTCTGTAAACCCTAGAGATGGTTGTGCGTGAAAATCCCAGTAGATCAGCAGTTTTTGAAATACTCAGACCAGCCCGTCTAGCACCACCAACCATTCCACGTTCCAAGTTACTTAAATCCCCTTTCTTCCCCATTCTGATGCATAGTTTGAACTTCAGCAAGTCGTCTTCACCATATCTAGATGCCAAAATGCACTGAGTTGCTGCCATGTTATTGGCTGATTAGCAATTTGTGTTACCAAGCAACTGAACAGGTGTACCTAATAAAGCGGTCAGTTCATCAAAATTACCTTTTTACTATCAGAAGACCAATTTAAACAACATGCATGCATCACCATCAATAAATCATTAAAACTTTTGATTGACAGTAGACATTTTTTGAAAATGAGACACATGATGACCTTTATCCCATTCCCATTCGTATTCACACCGATTTAATGATCTCACAGGTGCCTCATTGTAGGTGATAAACTCAAAGACAGGCCTGGAAATCTCCCAGATCAATTTGATGGATGGACTACAGTCACCAGACAGGAAATACTACAGCGGTAACTTGAAAGTGCACTCATGGACATGAGTTTAAAGCCATACCTGCACAATGAGATTATATGTATAATTGAGTTTACCAGGCAGATTTAGCATCCGTAAGTGAAGCTACATACACAAAACATGAGTACATAAGTAGTAAAGATGATGGTGCAAGTCAAGCACATAAAACACACTACCCCATTGTTTCCCCACAGCCATAATCTTTTTAAAGAATCACTCTCATTTTCTTTCTCGCATGTCCATCCCGCAATGCAGCAATTGAGATGTCCATTTGAGTTAAAAAGCAATTCAGGCTCAAGTCACCCCCATTAACGTATAGTGATTATCCCAGGGAATGAATCAGGATCATGTAAGTAACAGAACAGAGGTGGTATCGGAAATGTCATTATAGATTACAGCACTCATAAATATGCTATTAGGGCAAGCTGAAAAGAGCCTGATGACCCTGGCATCACCCCGTCTCACTCTTTTATGTCCTTTCTTTTTTAAGAGAAACAATTTGCACCTGGCAAAGAGGTCTGAAAGTCAAACATGGACTGATGGAAGACGCTTTAAGGGTTTCACTGCAAGTCCAATACCCCCTTTTCGCCCTCGTTCTTAGTATTAGATTTTGATCAGACGTGCCTCAAGAGTGCACCTTCAAATGAGTTCTTGATCCCCATCCAATGAACTTCCTAGATTAATCGAAAATTTCTATAGCATCGGAGTGAGGAATTCAAGGGCACAGGACTCTCATGGACACTGAGTCAGCACTCAGTTTATCACTATCCAAATAAATATCAGCACAAAGTTTAATTGGCCCAAGTCTCAATACTATTACATGGCAAAAACAATTGGAGGTCGTCTGACAAAAAAAGGAAAAAGAAGTCAGATGTTAGGAACTTTGGGAAAAGGCCAAACCTAAATAAATGCCGATTTTGACGAGCCAAATGGCCTAACGACAATGATTCTGTTCTCGCTGGTCAAACAGAGGGGTTGAAAATGTGGAGAGACGTGATTAAGTTCTTTCATGTTCGATCCCTCCATTCGCTGTCTGTGTTTGATTGCAGACTGCAGTGGTCTGCAGTGGTAGAGGTTGATTTTGGGATCTGTGGTACTGCACAGTGCCTGTCTCACACACAGTGGCGGCTTAATTGCAGATACTTAAGCAGATCAATCACTCCAATGTTTTATATTCTGCTCAGGCCCAGTAGCTGAGCATGGGTCAGGGTGACATTAAAGCTCCAAAGTTCCAGTATTTTAATGACTATGAATCATAAGAGAGTGGGAGCGAGAGAGAGAGAGAAAAAGAGAGCGCGAAAGAGAGAGAGAGAGAGAGAGGGAGAGAGAGAGAGAGAGAGAGAGAGAGAGAGAGAGAGAGGAGGTGGGTGGGTGGGTGGGTGTGGAAAAAGTGTGCTCTTGCTCTGAAGTGACAACAGTCCAGAGATGGGAATTAGGGCTCGGAAAAGAAGAGAATACGGCATGGGCAAAAACTTTAACCTTCATGTGATTTAATCCTGCTGCCTGTGGACTGCTATTAGATTCACTTAAAGTCTCCAATGTCTCTCCTGTTGAATTTACCAATCACCAATCACATTTATGGCCCTTAAGGAATGATTAAAGGTCAAAAGAAGAGTGGGGGGGTGGGGATGGTGGAGATGAAAGCTGTATTTTTTAACTATATATATTTTTTTAATTCTCTCTATGATATGGTCCACTTAATCGTGTTTGTGTTTTTTAATAAATCAACAAAAAGAAACAGAAAGATAACATTGACATCAAAAGTGACCAACCAATACTGTGTGTTAACACGCAACGAGACCAAAAAAAAAAAAAAAACACAATTCCTGCTGACTACTCTGATCTTATCAACATTGAGACATTATTGTCATAAAACAACAAACAACAATAACAACAAAAAAATAGTCTCTCTATGATATGGTCCACTTAATCGGAAAATATGAGCCCACTTAAAAAGAAATGAAGGGTCTTTAAAATGTTTATTTTTTTTTTATGTTCTGTTGAAAAATGGAAAAAATGTGGAAATGTGGATGGTTTTTATTGGTTTTTCTATGGCATTAGCCAAAGCCCCTCTTTTTGGAACCTTCATTTTAAGTGTGCATATAGTTCAGTATCTTTAACGTCCTCAGTATACGGCTTTTACTGATACAAACCAGGCTGTAGTATCCTCAAACATAATCTCCTTGAAGCTTAACCTGATAAAACTATTATTTCGGTGAGTTAAGTTTCATAATATTGGGATTTACCTTGCAAAGGACCTGGCAGGCTTTAGACAATAGTGTTATTGTCTAGGTATTACTAGGGGCCAACCCCACCCATCCCGTTGTGCTCCATATGGTCAACACACTTGCAGTAGATTCCGTCCACTAAAAGCTTGTGCAAATGTCGGCCCCATGATCTGGGATTGAATTGCAAAGGAAATAAATACCATACCATCTTCAGTTAATAATATAACAAATGGAAGGTGACTCTTTGGCACTGTCTGCAGGAAGCCTGGGAGGGTGTCATTTGAAGGTTCAAGCAGATGGGTGCTGACATGCAGGCAAACCAATAAGAAGTCACATGGCTGTCAAGTGATCACAGCAAGATAGAGACAGTCTGAATGAAGGTGAACTACTCCCTGTTAACCAAATTATGACCATTCAGCACAGCTGGAAAGGAATACACCCTCCCTGTTCAAACACACACACACACATACACGTGTATAAACTCAGCCACTAAGCCATTATTGCGGGCAGGATTATCAGATGAGCGACACCAATTTCTGACAAACACAAAGCATCAATTACCAAAACAACCTCAAATGTTGTTGCTCAAAACCACTAATAACTGGTGAATGACTAAAAGCTACCATAGCAACATATTTGAATGCATTGGAGTGCCTAAGGGGAGGTGAAAGAGGTGAGTTTACTCTGATGTTAATCTCAATGGCCTTGAGTCACATATTGGTGCCTTTGCTCATACACAACTGTGACCCTAGTTTTTCAATAGGACCAAAAATCTCTTTTATGGTACGTTTATTTTAATGGATAGAGACAGAATACCAACCAAAAAAAAACAAACAAAAAAAACACATTATATAAAGGTTAGAGATAGATTTGCATTTCAGTGAGTGAAATAAGTATTTGATCCCCTACCAACCAGCAAGAATTCTGGCTCCCACAGATTGGTTATGTGCCCATGTGAAACACAGATTAGTCCTGTTACTTTAAGAAGTTACTCCTAATGTCAGCTTGTTAGGTGTATAAATGACACCTGTCCACACAATCTGTATCTTCCATTCCAACCTCTCCCTCCACCATGGGCAAGACCAAAGAGCTGTCAAAGGAATGGCTGGAATTGGCTACAAGACCATCAGCAAGAAGCTTGGTGAGAAGGAGACAACTGTTGGTGTGATTATTTGGAAATGGAAGAAATACAAAACAACCATTAATCTGCCTTGGTCTGGAGCTCCGTGCAGAATCTTGCCTCCTGGGGTAAGGATGATCATGAGAAAGGTGAAGGATCAGTCCAGAACTACACGGGAGGAGCTTGTTAATGATCTTAAGGCAGTTGGGACCACAGTCACCAAGCAAACCATTGGCAACACACTATGCTGCAATGGACTGAAATACTGCAGCAACCACAAGGTCCCCCTGCTCAAGAAGGCACATTTACAGGCCCATTTAAAGTTTGCCAAAGAACATCTAAATGATTTAGAGAAGGCTTGGGAGAAAGTGCTGTGGTCAGATGAGACCAAAATTGAGCTCTTTGGCATTAACTCGACTCGCCGTGTTTGGAGGGAGAGAAATGGTGACTATGACCCCAAGAACACCATCGCTACAGTCAAGCACGGAGGTGGAAACATTATGCTTTGGGACTGGTTTTCTGTTAAGGGTACAGGATGACTTCACCGCATTGAGGGGCAAATGGACGGGGCCGTGTACTGTAAAATCTTTGACGAGAACCTCCTTTCCTCAGCCAGAACACTGAAGATGGGTCATGGATGGGTCTTCCAGCATGACAATGACCCAAAACACTGTACATACCTGTGCAAACACTGTCAGGGTGACATATTTTAAAATGAAGAAAAAATTTAAAATGAAAACATATAGCAAATGTGGTTGAAAGAGAAAACATGGCCAGGGCCCCAAAGCAGCAGGGGGAGGAGTCTGAGAGAGTTTGGAGAGGAACTGATTTCCATTGCGCCATCATCCATTATTCATGAGAAGCCCTTTGGCTCCACGGCACAGGCTTGTTAAATCTTGAGGAGGCTTTTCTTTCGTTTTCTTTTTTTTCACCTTACTTTCTTTCTTTTTACAGAAAATACAGTATAGACCCTGATTGAAAGAAATTGCCCTCTGGATGGAGTAGGCCTTGCCTCCAACCTTTTTTTTGATTCATCAATCATTTCTACATCCTATGGTTATTGTCTGTCTCTGTTCTCTTCCTAAAACATGGCACATAAAGCTATGAACATATAGACGTGACATCATAAGTGATGATTAATCGATATATTGGCCAAGCCGATTAGTCATGTAATATTTGGTCTCTTTTTAATATATGTATTGACCAAGCCGATTAGTCATGTAATATTTGGCCTCTTTTTAATGGAAATGGATTTTCTTTTTTTCCACCCCAAAATGAAAATGTATGTTCTATTCAGTTACAATGGAGTCCGGATCTCTAAAGCTTTCAAAGGTTTTAAGATTTTTTTTAAAAGATCTGACTAAAAATTTTTTTGGATTTTTTTATGTGTTTCTCTCTCTCTCTCTGTGTGTGTGTGTGTGTGTGTGTGTGTGTGTGTGTGTGTGTGTGTGAAATTGAACAACCAGTGTTTATTTTGTTGATTTTTTTTGTTTTTTTGTTGTTTTATGTGTTATTTTTACTAAGCTCTACAAGAGCTAGCATTTAAGCATTTTAAAAGATATTTAAAGGATAATCGTAAAAGTCCTTCTGCTATGAGATTAAGTGTGATTGCATGATACAAGGTTTTCTTTTATCTTCCAAAGTAAATATAAAAGTAGCTTTTATTATTTTAAACCATTATTTTGAATTGCAAAATTCTATAAATATGATAAAAACTGTAATGCTGCACACCATCTATTATACCAAGAAACTGAATTCCCTCTTTTATTTTGTTGCCATTACATGGCAATGAAGCCTGGGCAAACTGAACAAAATATAAGAGTTAACAGAAGCTGTGATTGAGTGATTAAAGCAACACACTGTTGCACTGCTTAACAACATGTAGATGTCATTCAAGAATTGACACAAGATGGCTTAGAGAGAAAAAAATAATAAAAAAACACCCATTGAACACAATATTCCTAAAATTAACACAAATAAATCTGACATTTGCAGAAAAATATCTGAACATGTAAGAAATCAAAATACTCAGTTATGGGCTTTTGACGGAGATATATATATATATATATACATATATATATATATATATATAATATATATATATATATATATATATAAAATATTATTTTTTTAAGCTGATTTGTATTTCCTTTTTATTATGTGTGTGCTTTTGGTTAGTTGATTGTTATTAATATTAATTATTGATTAATGAATAAAAAGTATTTCTTTATCTACCTCACTGTAATCACCCATTCACTTGGACTTGTAGTTAACTGGAGGAAAAAAAAAAAATAGCTTCCAAGGTCACTCGTGAATGCAGTTGTGTAATTGAGCTTTCCCAGAGGATCCATAAAAGAGGTCTATAAAATGGATCCATTGCTATTTTACCATAGATAACAAAATCACAACGGTGTGGGCTTGACAGGGCAGTGTGTTCACACGTCTGTGTGTCGCTAAGAGGGTGTGTGAGGGAATATTAATCTGCTTTATATATTCATATATAAACAGGGATATAAAATTTCTAGTTAATGACACAGCTTATTCATATATGTTCAATACATCATCATGGCATCATTATATATCTCTGCTCCCTTGTATGGTATGCTATAACTTTGAGTTTGATTTCAGCGCAGTTTTCAATGCTGATCTTCATTAACTAATCATACACAGACATTATCAAACTTATACAAACATACAGACATTATTAAACTTATTCTGGACGGATGGTACGGCATTTTGTTTTGTCAGTGAAGATTCAAGATACTTAAAGATTCAATTAAAGATGCTAAAGGAGTATGCAATAAATAATTTTAAATAAACTCAAAACTCAACCCAACAAAAGCAAAGCAAAACCAAACAAAAAAACCCTTCCAGATGATATGTGAATTAAATTTCACTGTCCACAATTCACTTGTTTCTAGATATTTTTTGTATTTGCATGTTCATGTGCCCTCGATTCAATCCATCCGCTGTCAAGAGTTTTGCCTGTGGACACTTACACCATTCATAATCTGGAAATAAATGTGCTGCACATTTATTTTTGACTGAAACTAATTCTCCCACTGAGCCTCTTTCTATTTGCAGTGACAAAATGGATCACAGGCATCAAGTGTTTTTAATGCTAAACAGATCACAGCATTAAGGCACATTCAGACCTACTTTATGTCCTTCTGTGCTGCTGGTTAAGCAGGCAATACAAGTTTCATAGAGGACTCATTAAAGGCCTTCAGTAACCACTTTATTTTTCTAATGACCTTGTAGGAAAAGAGCTTGCAATGACTCAAGATCTGGAGTTAACAAGCACGCAAATACAGACAAACTTTGACTGTGTTTCCCCCTGAAGAGAGTAAAGTTACTGTACTGGAGGGTTTACACAGTCGTAATAATGTGTAGAGAAGCATTCAAGATTTTAATTGTACTATGTACACTGTACTTGAACATATGACAATAAACAGCTTTCAATGAACAATGTTTTTAATAGACAACTTTATCATTCCACATGTATTTACATCAGCATGTGCATGTTTGGTTGGCAAGCAACATGGATAGGCCAACTCCAAGAAGAGAGAGTATATATATGAAGTGAAGGAATGTATATATATTAGGGCTGAGCAAGTTAACACGCTACTATTGCGTTAACACATTAATTAATATACGCAACAATTGTTTTATCACGCATTAATGCCGTTTGTATTGTTATTATTATGAAAGTCCATTGCTCACTGGCTCTGAATACAGATACAGACAAACCATGCGTCACAGGAGGGGTGGGATGTTGATTGCCATTGAGCATTTGGGGTGGGCCTAACACAGAGTCTACACCAGACACGAGCGCCGCATCCAGTGTAGACAGCATCACTGATTATAATGGGTTCTATAGTATTTTGTCTCGCCACTCCGCTCACGTCCGGTATAGACATGGTGACAAGAAGCACCATCACGAGAATACACAAGTTATATGAAAAGGATATTTTATTTTAAGTTGATATTTTCAAGAAATATTTTAACTGCTACTATGTACAGCACTTTTGAATTCATTATTGAATTCTGTGCATAACAATGTGATTAATTGTGATTATTAATTCAATATTAAATTTTTTATTGATTCATTAATTACAATATAAATAGCATCATTTAATAAATATTACATTTAATATGTATAATAAAAAATAAAGTTCATTAAAAAAAGCATTCTCATCATCAACATTATCATCATTATGGAAGTAAGCTGTTTAAAGAGTAGATTGGTTTTGTAGAGACTCATTTATTTATATTAATTATATATAAAATAAATTGCAAAACACATTAAGTGACCAAATGTAATTACAATGATAGTAATAATTACGCTACAATGCTATAAATGCCACATCAAATATAGTGCCTGAGTAAATCTACACATAACCCTTATTCTGAACTGAAGACCCATTAAGCCTTCTGATGAATTGTGAATTATCTGAACAAATGAAGATTCTAGCAGCTGATGCACATTCTCCATGTTTAACAGACTGTACCTGCAAAGCCAATGGCAAAGCATTTGACAATGTCAGCATAGAGCTTCCAGTCAATAGCTCACAGTCACTCAAGGATGAATAAGAAATAGCGAGCAGAGAAAATGAATTGTATGCTGTTACGTAACAGTGTTGTTCATATTTCATGCACATGTAAATGGTAAAATCCAATCTGCCAGGGCAGCAAACACCCTTGGAAACACACACACACACACACACACACACACACACACACACACACACACACACACACACACACACACACAGAGAAACACACATTTACTCCGGCTTATCACTAAAGACTGGGCTGCAAAACCATCTGTGGTTTCTTTCTACCACAAACAAGAGTGATTAGCCTATTTTCTTCCCCATGGCTAGACATTTCTCAGTAGCATGGTGGTAGCATCACCATTTTTTAAGTAATGTAGCTTCTCAGCAGTGAAAAAATATTATTGATTATGTAGTTCACAGACAATATTACATTGGATGTTACACAATTACACTTTTTTCCTGAAAATATGTCAACAATCAAGTCCGATGTGCCCATCATTTCAGCCATAAGGCCATATAATAAGGTAAATATACAGGTGCATCTCAATAAATTAGAATGTCGTGGAAAAGTTCATTTATTTCAGTAATTCAACTCAAATTGTGAAACTCGTAGTTTTAAATAAATTCAATGCACCACAGACTGAAGTAGTCTCTCAACAATTAGAATACTTCAGAAAACCAATAAAAAAAAAAAATATATATATATATATATTTTTTGTGAATTGTTGGCCTTCTTGAAAGTATGTTAATTTACTGTACATGTACTCAATACTTGGTAGGGGCTCCTTTTGCATTAATTTCTGCCTCAATTCGGCGTGAAATGGAGGTGATCAGTTTCTGGCACTGCTGAGGTGGTATGGAAGCCCAGGTTTCTTTTACAGTGGCCAGTCAGCTCATCTGCAGTTTTTTTTTTTTTTCGGCCCCCCTCTAATTTTCCTCTTGACAAGGTCAGATCTGGTGAGTTTGCTGGCCAGTCAAGCACACCAACACCATGGTCATTTAACCAACATTTGATGCTTTTTGGCAGTGTGGGCAGGTGCCAAATCCTCCTGGAAAATGAAATCAGCATCTTCAAAAAAAAGCTGGTCAGCAGAAGGAAGCATGAAGCGCTCCAAAATTTTCTTGGTAAACAGCTGCAGTGACTTTGGTTTTCAAAAAAACACAATGGACCAACACCAGCAAATACATTGCACCCCAAATCATCACAGACTGTGGAAACTTAACACTGGTCAAGCAACTTGGTCTATGAGCTTCTCCACCCTTCCTCCAGACTCTAGGACCTTGGTTTCCAAATGAAATACAAAACTTGCTCTCATCTGAACTTTGGACCACTGGGCAACAGTCCAGTTCTTCTTCTCCTTAGCCAAGGTAAGACGCCTCTGACATTTTCTGTGGTTCAGCAAATTTCTTGACACGTCTGTGTGTGGTGGCTCTTGATGCCTTGACCCCAGCCTCAGTCCATTCCTTGTGAAGTTCACTCAAATTCTTGAATCAATTTTGCCTGACAATACCCATAAGGCTGTGGTTCTCTCGGTTGGTTGTGCATCTTTTTCTTCCACACTTTTTCGTTTCACTCAGCTTTCTGTTAACATGCTTGGATACAGCACTCTGTGAACAGCCAGCTTCTTTGGCAATGAATGTTTGTGGCTTACCCTCCTTGTGAAGGGGTGTCAACGATTGTCTTCTGGACAACTGTCAGATCAGCAGTCTTCCCCATGTTTGTGTAGCCTAGTGAACCAAACTGAGAGACCATTTTGAAGGCTCAGGAAGACCTTTGCAGGTGTTTTGAGTTGATTAGCTGATTGGCATGTCACCATATTCTAATTTGTTAAGACTGGTGGGTTTTTGTTAAATGTGAGCCAAAATCATCACAATTTAAAGAACCAAAGACTTAAACTACTTCAGTCTGTGTGCACTGAATTTATTTAATACACGAGTTTCACAATTTGAGTTGAATTACTGAAGAAAATTAACATTTCCATGACATTCTAATTTATTGAGATGCACCTGTATGTGTATATATATATATATATATATATATATATATATATATATGTGTGTATATATGCTGTTCTTTTGAACATTATATTCATAAAAAAATCCAAAAAAAAAAAAAAAACCTTGATAATAAAAGCTACAAAATCAGCATATTAGAATGATTTCTGAAAGATCATGTGACACTGAAGAGTGGAGTAACAGCTGAAGACAAAAAATACAAATGAAAAAAATAATAAAATAATAATCAGCTTTGCATCACAGTAATATAAAATTATATTTATGATTATTATGTTTAATAGAAAATATTTTTTTTTTTTTTTAATTTATTTCTTTTAATTGTATTATTTTTTTTTATTTTTTTTCTGTTTATTTATTTTGATTATATAAACTTATGAGTATCTTCTTTCCAAAAACATTAAAACAATTATACCAACCCAAAACTTTTGCTTAGTAGTGTATTTAATCTTTTTGCTTTTTATATGCATTAGATTAATATTCAAATTACCATGCATTTTACCAAAATATAGTACAATTATGCACAAATAACAAATATATATATTTAAAAAAAAAAAAAATATGTGAAAATATAAATTATTAATTATACTTAAATACTGCTTTGTTCAATATAACAAGCTACTTTTATTATTAGATTGAAGTTCAACTAAAATAATTAAATCCACAATGGTTGTAGTTTTAATGCAAAAAAGTAAGTGTCATCTAATTTTAGTTTGGTTCTCTCTTCCTCTTTGGACAAAAACTGAGTCTCAGAGATGAAGGCAGCGATAGCAGTGGGGTGGAAAGCACTTGCTGAGTCCTCACTGAAACACAGTGACATCCATTTGCCTACTGCTACCTGAGTTTGTGTACAATAAAGAGCCACTGACTCTAGGTGATGTGGGTTTTGATATTTACTCTTTTAGTGCTTTTTCAGACCCCTGCAGCTGGGGCCTCTCCCACAGCCGCCTCTTTTTCTATGTTGGGGGACGCAACATGAAAACACACCAGAAAAACACACATATGACATCTGTATTTGTGTCGGCATCCTTCCGGTCTGGCCTAAATCTGAGCACGGGTACTTGTTTGTTTACATGAGCCTTTGCGCAAAAAGCAAGGATGCTTTGGAAAACACAACGCAATGCCTTCTGCCCACTGGAAGACTGACGTTTACAGTGTTTGAGTCATAATTTCAATGTTTAGCACATTACGTATTAGAGTTAGCGATTCCACTCTGTCGCTTCTCTGTGATGTCAAAACTGATGGATTGTAGGAGGTGGGCAGGTTTGATATAGCTATCTGCTGAGGAGCAGCTGAACGCACCGGCTTTATGAGAGCTTACCCCCTCCTTCCCAAAGCTCTCGGCACACAGGCCCCTGATGATAAACGAGAAAGCCGCCACGCAAATGTCAACAGTAAACCTGAGACTGAGTTGTCAGACTTAGCCAAATAAAAAGAGGAGGGATAGAGAGACATTAACCTGCTGTTTACAGGAAGAAGGGCTTGTCCAGACAATGCTAAAGCACCTCAAAGCCATACATCAAAATACTCAACATCACCTGCTGCTTGACGCCTTCCCAGGAGATCAAAAAAGGGCAAAGGTGCATATCGTAGGGATTCGGAAACATGCCCCTTAGGAGATACGGTTTCATTATTGCATCTAGTGAAGGTAGCTTCTCTGTGCCAGCCCACTGGTTATGATCACCATCACAACAGCAAGATTATTAGATCTTCTATCATCCATCTACATACTCATCATGCCTTGAGAGGGAACCTGGCATATTAGCATATATCAAGCACAGAAATATGAACTGATTACCATCTGCCCCCATTGCTTTCAGTGAGGTCTGCTAGCATGCTCGCACATAAATCATGCTAGAACCTTAACATCCAAATGACAACACATTACATTACATGAGATTAAAGGTGAAGTGTGTAATTTATAAAGCACTGCAACAAATTCGGTGAAGGAAAGAAAATGGCACGAATTTTCAGCCTGAATTTCAATTTCTATGCTAGTTACTGTAGTACACGCTTGTGGAAAAGCGGTCATTTTGGTCTTAAGCATATCAACCAACATAACACAGAATGTTGTGAAAAAAGTATGTGGATTTCTAACATTTGTGCACATTATTGGGGAAATATGTAATTTCATTCGTTCATCTGTTCGTTCATTCGTTCATTATTCAATGGCATAAATATATTATTAAAACTGTAAAATATGTCATTATTATTATTAACTTTGGATTATTAACTTATTTTTTATTTTAAATATTTTATTATTACATTTTTTTACATTTAATATTTTACGTAACAATAATAATAATAATAATTATTATTATTATTATTATAACAGGAGTACAATTAAAATACTATTTATTTATTTAGCTTAAACATTAAATTGTACAGTTTTTATTTCGGTGGAAAACCACAGGGAAACTTCTCTTTTAAAATGACTAGATTTAGTGAAAGTGACATACAGCTAAGTATGGTGACCCATACTCAGAATTCGTGCTCTACATTTAACCCATCCAAAGTGCACACACACAGCAGTGAACACACACACACACACCGTGAACACACACCTGGAGCAGTGGGCAGCCATTTTATTATTTATAAACTATTTTTATCATAAATTTAAGTAGATTTTGGTTCACCCCCCCCCCCAAAAAAAAAATAATAAATAAATAAAAATAAATAATAAATCATAACTTTTCACAGTATGGACAAAACATTTGAAACTACACTAGAGTGATAATACAAACAAGATTGGTGCATCTTTCAATTATGCAGTCTTCAAAAAAAAAAAAAAAAAAAAAAAAAAAAAAAAAAAAATATATATATATAATAAAAAAAATATATATATATATTATATATAATATATATATATATATATATATATATATATAAAAAATGAATGAATGCATGCATGAATGAATGAATGAATGATTTAATGGATGAATGTATGAAATGAATGAAAATGTTTGAGGGAGTAACATAATATTGTTGAATCCAAAAGTGCTCTGGCTGGTGCTATCATCTATTATACTCTTTCATCAGAAGAATGAAGGCTTGAGTTGTGGGGACAGAAGATAGACTGGTATACCCTGTGGGTATTAGTGTGGAGAGACACAAGAGATCATAGTCGCTCTTCACAGAGTTCTTCTTGATTGGATTTTGTCCAGAGCTGATTCTTTGGTGTGCATGCATGATATATCACTGGATTCTTTCTCCTCCTCAGTGTTTTCTGTCTTCATTCGGCTTCATTGATTTATTTGTTTTATGTTACATCTCATACTCTGAGGAAAGTCAGAACGAGCTGAAGTGAATCAACTGTGATACATATTAAAGTGATCAATCACCTAGAACGTATGGATCTGCTGTCTGTGAGTTTGCGTATGAGACAAATGAAAGATTACATCTGGGAAAGAGCACAAAGAGTGACAGAAAGAAAGAAAACTCCAGACCCTTGAGTTACACGAGCTGAGTGAGTGATCCGTTTTACCAGTGAAAGCGTCACCGGTAACGTAAGATGAGCGCGTGACTTAAAGCAGGACAAGTGTCATTCAAAACTGAAGACCCTTATAACAAATCAAATACAATCTACATCCAGCTGAGACACGCAGTAGGTGCACATGGGAGAACAAAGAAAAAAAGTGTCTACAGGAAGAAGGAAACAGAAAAGGGTGGATAACGGAGATGTATTATTTCAGTGGAAGCTTTAAGATAATCTAGGATGACAGTACTGCATTCCACATTCTTATTTATTCTGGATTCTTACACGAAAAAAAAAAATGCATTATAGATATGTAAAAAATAAATAAATAAATAAATAAATAAAAGTATAGTTATGTATGACTTTACATACAAAAATTGCATAAAGTACCACCACAACCATTTACTGCAGGTATCTACATCTCTGACAAAACCATCTTACTAAAATCTCAAATTGGGTCACAATAATGCTTTTGGCAAACTCCAGGCATGCTTTTACGTGGCTCCTTTTTGATCTTCTGATACATCACCCCATACAGTGCAGTGTTATGTAAAGCTCCTTATATGTTTGACTCAACTCCACTAGCTTCCTTTAAAAATGTAAAAACTTTTAAAAACTTTATATACAACCCCTTTTAAATAGTTTTCATATTCAGTATAACATCTGTCCTTCACATTCACAAACCGAATAAGCAGCCCTTAATCTTAATCATGGAAAATGTATCAAGAATATTCTGAAGATGTTTAATAACTCACAGGCAGAAGCCAGTTGTAAAGCATTTATGTCCTCGTTAGGGTTTTTTGTCATGCAACATAAGTACTGAATATGTAGTACTTATGCAGTACTAAACAGAATATGTAATTGTCGGTGTCACATTGTGCAGCGTTTAAGTGCTGTGAACAATGAATATTATATATATATATATATATATATATATATATATATATATATATATATATATATATATATATAATTTATATATATATATATATATATATATATAAATAATTTATTTATTGATTGATGTAGAAACTGGGTCTAAATAATAACGCAGTCTGAATCTTCAAAGTATCAAAATTTATTTTAAAATTTTTTGAAGGTTTTGCTTAATTGGAACTGATTTACTGAACATTTATACAAACATCTTGTTTTATTTTCTTGTATTATACAAACTGGAATATGGAAAGTTATTACTGAAGCCAGAAAGAAAAAAATCAGGTGTACTGAATGAAATGAAATGAAAGACAGACAAACAGATTTAGGCAATAAATGCATATTTCAATGACACATACATAAATGCTTTAATAAATGTCAAGTTTCAAATCCTTTTCAAAAAAACTCAACAAAGCTTTACAGTTTTATAGTCACAAATGATGAAACTATATCTCACAGTAAATGTGGAATACTGCATTTATTTATGATTTTTTTTATAATGGTGCTTACTTTGCATCCATGACAATATTAGCTACTTTATTCATCCCAAATGGGAAATTTAGTGGAAAACAGCAGTAATATAAAGTGAACATAATATAGCCATCTTTAAGTTGAACAGCATTGCAGGTTGTGATTCGGTTAGCACTATAAAGATTTCCCTGAAGACTTTTATTTGTATTATTTTTTTATTATTTTAATAATCAATTAATTAAAACATGCTGAGAGCTTTGTCATCTGTACCCACCCACAGCCACTCCCACCTCAACGAGCACCACACATCCCACAGACAAATAAAAGGCCTGCGAGCACAGATCGAGAATTAAAACATGGTCTAGATGCTCTCTGCACACCCGTCATGACCGCACTCAGCCATCTTCACACATTTAAGCAGTTTCTGAAACTGAAGACAGCTGTCCAAACAGTCAATGACTTCACAGACTGCATTTCTGGACCAAAGGCAGCATTTCTCAGACATGGCCATTATATTCTAAGCATCTAACTGGGCTCTCTACATTACTAAAACACTATCTCTAGTTTAAAAAAAAAACAAAAAAAAAAAAAAAAAACACTTATCTTAAGATGCTTTTAAAGTTTATATATCTCATATGAAAGATTAGGTTCCACTTAGCAAAATAATGACATACCTACACTGACATAGACTTTAAAATGGAGATTTATGTACTAAGAAACTTTATAAAACTTGTTTTTTATTTGTTTGTTTTTTTTTTCAAAAAATTCAAAGAATTTTCTGGGAGGCAGCTGCCGGTGGTGAATAAAATGACTGATTTAACACTGTAACTGAGGCACTTTTTTTTCCACTAAAGCATTGCATTCGAAGAAACACAACCTTTTAAGTGTTTTAAAAAGGTGTGAATCTGCTACATACACTGATCTTAGATTAGACACATTTGATGAAACAGGCTAGAACGCTAGCTGTGATTCTTATTCCCCATTTGTTACCAATGTGAAACCGTTAGGCTAGATGCTTGAAGTACAAAACTACTTCTGATGGAGTCCAAGCTGAATCACTCAGCAAACAGCAGCAAATAATCACCCACTCATCTGACCTATTTGTTGGTTTATTGGCTGAATCTTAAGCCATGTAGTTTCCAGTGGAAACTGCTGCAATCTAAAAAAGGAATTTCAGTTAATTAGGCCAAGATTAAGAAAACAGTGCCACTGTTATTAATGTTCCCTCATTAATTCCACAGCCTCTGGAAAGACTGCAGATTACAACATAAGAGAAGTGGAAGCGGACAAACCAACAGCCCACAAAATTTGTGTTTTTGCTGAAGTTTTAACCTGTTGTGATCTACTTTTCAACTGGAAGCCATGCTGACAGCATTAACAAAGGACATGGATTACACAGCTGGGTTCTACTCAAAAAAAGAAAAGGATTGCTGGCACAGATCCTTTTGGCCATGCATAATTGCATCTCCAAAAAGGCCTGTATGTGCGTATGAAAAGAAAAAAAAAAGTGAAAGAAAGATGGTGCTTCCACATAAATGTGCACTGATCTACAACATACGTCTTTAATCAGACACTGACGAGAACCAAAAAAAAAAAAAAAAAAGCTTCTCTAATAGCAATGGAGTTCTCCATGCATGACTAATGGTTAAGAGAAGCCATCCCTCTGGAGCTCATCAGCTCAGTGTTTGTACTCCCACATCCTCCCATCACAGTTAATGATGGATATCTCCAGCCCCTCCAGACTTCATGCTTATAGTGGTACCAGTATAACGAGCTCTATCCTTAAACTCTCAATGTGGTAGAGGGAGAAAGAAGCAGCTGGTTTGATGTCGCACTGCTAATACCAAAAGGAATCAGAAGAGGTGAAACTAGCTAGCAACGTATGAATATGAATCTGTCTGGGTCAAACCAGCCAGACGGTTGCAGCACAGTTCATGCGAGGGTCCCTAAATGGATTAAGAATGGATTTATTTTTTTTTTCTTCTGGAATTTGACATTGCTTGGCACTGAACAAGATTTAATATGTTGAGAAAAGATTGCAGATAAAGATATACTGTACTATAAAGCTCTTTATTTAAACACATAATTCAAGGGCACAATGTTTTATGTCTGGAGGAAAGTAAAGTAATTATGAAAAAAGGAATACTAGATATTACTAAAGAGGCTTCCCTTGGTGGTCTAGCGGTTGGGATTCTGTGCTTTCACCATTAAGGCCCTGGGTTCAATTCTGCAAATGTTTTGGATGAAATGGTGTAGAGACTAACTCTTCTTGTCTTTTTAGTGAGTTAAATTAATCTTTTTAGACTTTTTTTTTTTTCAGTAAAAATCCATTTAAAATCCTTAAAACAAGATACACTTATTTAAAAAGTAGATATTTACTTATTTCTAACTTACATCAAGTGGGGAGAACACTACAGTAATAGTGGAGTAAGACAAGATATTTTAATTTCTGAACAATCTTGCATAATCAGCTTCTTGAGTATCTTATTTATAGGATTCAGATATTTTATCTGGAATATGGGACAAAATAATAAAAAAATAAAAATAAAAAGTTTGTTAGTTCAATGCCCGCAATGAGCAAGCAATCATCATTGTGTTCAAGCAATCACTTAAACCCAAACTTCTATGTTCCACTGTCCATGTAATAAAGTAAAATATTTCTAAAATAATATTGAAATAACAAATATTATATTATAAAGCAAAAGATACAAATATTGTTCAGCAGTTCTCAACTGGTTTTGCTTCAGAACAAACTCTCATAACAAGTACCATACTGAGTATGGCATGACAAAATATATTGTATTACTTTGATCATATCAAAACAAGTGACTTAAAAATGTAATTAGAAGCCATATTTAAAGCTTCACATTTTTAATAATAATAATAATAATAATAATAATAATAATAATAATACTATTAAAGATATGGTTAGGCATAGGTTGTTGTGACCATACAAATCAGTTTTAGGTCACGACCCACAAGATGAGAACAACTGTAGTAAAGAAAGGGTCTCAATGTGTCATGGACAAACAAGAAGCCATCAGCACTCCAGGTTAACTTGTCATTCCAAATTGCCTCAGAAAGCTGCCAGAACACCATGACTTCAAGGGTTTTCTCTAGTACGTCAGCTGTGTATTAATCAGTTATGTGAGTATATAAGTGATTACATAAGCATGCAGCACAAACATTATGTCAGCTGTCACTTCAGGCCGAGACGACGAATGACACTCCGTCCCCAAAGCTACAGAGCCAATGGAACAGCTTTAACAAACATGACATGTTTGTTTCATTTAACGCAACGTCCAATTTCCATGAAAGATGAAGGGGAGCTGTTGCTCCAGCACATGGAGATACAGTAACTTTTTTTCATTTGTTCTTCTGCCAGGGCGGCCCAGTTCTGAAAGCTCAATTTTCTGCCAACCCTACTTCTTCAAAGAAGAAAAAAAGAGGAAAGAAAGTTTAAACAGAGCTTAAAAAAAAGTAACAGGCGATACAGTGGACCTGTATAAGCTTCTTCCTCCCCTCCATTGCATTTCTTTCCAGCACCAAGTTAAGAGTGGATTAGAGATCAAAGGTTCCCAGAAAGGAGATGCAAAATGGCTCCAGATCCTCGCTTTCTCAAGCAGGACACTGAAAGGCGCAAGACCAGAATTGGGAGGTTTGAGTTGAAATATCACTTTTAAACTCATTTTCTGTACTCAGTGCCAAAATCAGTGCACACACCGTGGGCATTTGACACAAATGGTTGAACTAGGGTGCATCAAATGCCATACCATCCCTTAGTTTCACCCCCTGATGTTTAAATATTGTCCTATGTTTGTTTAATTTGTAGAAACAACTGTAAAATGACCAAAGACTTCCTCTCTGGCTCACTCAGACATTTCCGTAACACTTTACCTTTTGGTGGAGTGGTCTAACATGACGACTTATGGCTCATCGAGGGTATAAATTTGAAAGGCGTTAATACCTGTAACAAGTGGTTTAGCAGGTTACTAGTTTGCCCAAACAAGGAAAGATGGTCTCCTATGTTCCAATGCTACATTTATTTGCTCAAATAAAAACAGTGATATTGTGAAATACTATTACAATTCAAAACAAAACTGTTTTCTATTTTAATATATTTTTAAAATGCAATGTATTCCTGTGATGGTAAAGATGAATTTCAGCAGCCAGAAATCATTTTAACATGATTTGGTGCTCAAAAACATTTCTCATGTAGGGTATCAGACCCGAATCAGACAATTAAAGATTCGATCGAAAGCATGGTTGAAACATGAGGAGCCAAATTCCACAGAAAGGCTCAAGACACAGGATGTTGTAAATCAAATCCTAGCGCAGCCAGTCTGAAGCAAGCCTAACCAAGCAACTCTTTCACAAAACAGCTTTCAACATTAAACAAAAGAACACTTACTGACAATTCCAACACAGGGAGGAGATTGTCAATTTTGGGGCAAGTAAGCAAGATTGATGGTCAAAGAGATGCACAGCATGACCATCACATGAGGAAGATCATTAGTAGAACCTGCTTTGGGTGGTTTCCCCCACCTAGAAGAAAGAACCAGGCTGAAATTCCTTAGACCTTTTCACCTCTCTAGTCTTCACAGGACATATCCTTACTCCACCAAAGCTGCCTTTCCATGCATATATGCACCTAAATGATGCTAAAAAGACTTATAAATTAATATCAGTCCATTGCATAACTTCATATCATATATGTAACCCACACATTTAACTATCATGTTTCTAATCACTTATTGTGTATGTCTTTTTAATAACTATTGAATAGCTTAAGGGTCATGTTCATGTTTAGTAAGTGTGTGTTTGAATCTTCTTGATTGAAACGTTTCTGCCAATCAATTATTTGTCAAATGTATCATATTCTTGTTATAGGAATCATGTCCAAAATTATACTCTGCAAGAGTGGGAAAATTCAGACCACGCGATTGATAAGATAACATTTGATTTATGAATGGGGCGATTGAGAAATATGCAATGCCCCGTGCAAAGACAATATCTAATTGGTTAAGACACTATTTGGAGGTGTCCCACAGCCCGGCTTAAATACTCAGGACACCATCAAAATTGTGCTTTTTAGTTTTAGGTTTTTGGCTTTTAGCTTTTGCTTTTAGTCATGCCTTCTTTTAGCCTTTTAGCTCTTTAGCCTTTAGTCATCACTTTTAGCCATGCTTTTTGCCATTACTTTTTGCGCTCTTTGAGTGCCATTCCAGCATGCTTCGGCCTGCACGCCCGCTGCTACTTAGCCATGATGAGAAGAAACACCACCTAGTCTCGTCAAACTTTACTTCTATTCTTTTATTTAGTGTATTTTTATTTTCCGTTGAGAGTTTCATGATTCTGAGTTAAGTTTTGTAATACCGTGTCTCCGAGTGCAACCTCGAGTACCCGTCTAAAATTTCAACCAGCCCACAACTCCGCATCTTCAGACAACTCCCAACCACAGGCTTCCCAAGACGTCACTTCAACAACTACTGAACTTCCAGCCAATCAGCAACATCAGGAAACCCCCTTTTCAAGGACAACAAAGGGAACCCCTTTACACAGGCAACACAAGTAACTTAATTTTAACCTCATTGATGAACTCAATGTGAGGGTTAATTTAGTGATTGATGGTTGTTCGTGTCTATGCAATTTTATGTATTGCTGTAAACTTGGGATTTCACATTTTCATTCTCTTAAACTAATTTTTTTCTTTCTTCACTTTCTCTCTTTCTGCAACTTGTGTTGTTTTTTTTTTGTTGGTTATTTTTTGTTTTATTTTTTTTTTTTTATTTTTTTTATATAAAGCCTTATTCATATTGAAAAGAGAAGTATCTTGTGTTTTGTGCTTACAAGTTAATGTCTTAAACTGCCGATCTTGTTACTGTGCAAATTAATTGTGTTTTGACTATCTTTTGGATATTAATATCCATTGCAGAGTTGGTGTTATACGGCTCGTTCAGTGAATCACTGGCCGTTTCAGTGATCAGCCATAAAACAGTGATTCTGTCCCTTTAAATTCTTAAACAATTCCCTTTGAGCTAAATTGACCTGTTTCCCTTACACTCATTATAATCAATGTTGAAAAGAGTTGTGAAGTTTAATATTTTCAGTATTCTTTGATGAATGAAAAGTTAAAAAAAACAGCATTCATTTGACATAGAGATGTTTTATATATATATATATATATATATATATATATATATATATATATAGAGAGAGAGAGAGAGAGAGAGAGAGAGAGAGAGAGAGAGAGAGAGAGAGATAGATAGATAGATAGATAGATTAGATAGATTATAAATGTATTTACTGCCATGTTTGATCAATTTTATGTATCCTTGCTTAATAAAAGTATTAATTTCTTAATAATACATTTCTTAAAAGCGTAAATTAAAAAAAAAAAAAAAAAAAAAAAAAAAAAAAGAGCCCTTGATCTTTGAACAGTAGTGTTTAATGTGTAAAGAGTCTATGCGGTCACAACATAGAGCCTACTTTTTTTTAATAATGAACAATTGATTATGTCCAGTGATCAGCCATAAAACAGTGATTCTGTCCCTTTAAATTCTTAAACAATTCCCTTTGAGCTAAATTGACCTGTTTCCCTTACACTCATTATAATCAATGTTGAAAAGAGTTGTGCAGTTTAATATTTTCAGTATTCTTTGATGAATGGAAAGTTAACAAACAGCATTAATTTGACATAGAGATGGTTATATATATATATATATATATATATATATATATATATATATATATATATATATATATATATATATATATATATATATTTGATAAAGATAGATAGATAGATAGATAGATAGATAGATAAGAGTTAATAGTTAATAAATGTATTCATTTCTTAATAATACATTTCTTAAAAGTGTAAATTAAAAAAAAAAAAAAAAAAATAAAGATTGATCTTTGAACAGTAGTGTTTAATGTGTAAAGAGTCTATGCGGTCATAACATAGAGCCTACTTTTTTTTAATAATGAACAATTGATTATGTCCCATTATAGAATTGCAGATTTTAAGATAAACTTTTCAAGCGAAAGTTTATTAACAATTGGCTGTCACTTTTTATTGCTTGCAACATTCTGTTGGTTTGTAATGAACAACTGTGATTTTTTTTTTTCTTTTTTCTTCACCAGTTAAAACTGTAGAATAAAACAAACTTTCACTAACTTCTTTAAAACTTGCACATGTAGTTTGTTTCAGTAGCCAATGCAAGGAGTGAAATACATGTGCTCACTTAGCTGGGAATAATTTAAAAGCAGTATGATGTTACAGTGAGCAATTATCCAAGTAACAAATTTAAGAGGGCATCCTACTCTGGAAAAAAAAAAAAAAAAAAAAAAAAAAAAAAAAACAGTTTCAAACCCCTGCATATAAAGCTCACATCCACTATTGCCTCTCTTTTAGCTCGGAGGAAGCTTGTAGACCTGTTCCTGTAACTAATATTCCTGTTCTCAACCATATCTCTGGCTTTCCTCCTTTCTCATTCCTTTGATGTAGAAGCCCACTGCAAAGGGCCCGGTCTAACCTGCTTTATGGGTCACTGCAGTCAGCAGGGGTGGAGGGGTTGGGTTGATGAGATTTGGACGATAGGTGAGGAGAAGTCCACTTAAAGGGCCACTTTTTGAGCAAAAGGGCTGCTATTACAGAGTTCAGCATTTACGAGCTTCAGGTTGACATCCAGGAGTCCTTCGGTTATCTGTACTGATGTGACAGAGCACCAAATTACCCATACGTTTATCCTGAGAGGATAGACTGGGAAAAGGGACAACTATAAAGTTGAATGCAGTATTTCAATGTGGAGTTCAAAGACAAAGAGGCAAAAGCAAAGCATTTTTGGGAGGACAGATGTGGCAGGTAGGCATGAGCATGAAAAGAGAAGGGATATTGCGAGGTGAATACTTTAAGACTCTTTGGCACAAGTCCCATCCTCCTTTCTTGGCCTCAGGCCTGGCTGTCCGAACAGTCTGAAAAAGAGCCAGAATAATACTCCAGCACCAGCAGCCATTTATCATTCACATTTATAGACTTGCTATTTATAGTGCACCTCTGAGGAGGAGAAAAAAAAAAACTTTTCTTACCGCCAATAAAACAAACAACAATAACAATAAAACTAAAATAAATTCTGGTTTAACAGAGATAATGCAAATTTATATAAAAAAGTATAGTATAGTATACATACATACACCAGTTCAAAGTCGACCAACCCACCATTTCAAGACTTCAAACATACTTTTACATACAATACAGTTCTTCCTCCACATCACTTCACATTAACTTGCTGAACACAAGCTTCAGATGGAAAACATTCACTGTCATCTTCAAGCATGGCTGTGAAACCATCCCAAATGAAAAGAAAAGGTATTAATAACCGAAAAAAATAAAGGCCAGTGAACTGAATGAAAACCTCTGAATCTCAATAGAGAGATATCAATGTAATTATCTGAGGGGAAAAACACAGGAGCCAGACCAGATTTTTGATTATTGCCATGTTCTTGACATTGAGAAAGAGAGAGAATAAAAAGTAAGGAAATAAAAGGGCCAGCTGCTGCTGTAGCATATGATTGTGTCCCAAGCTTCAGGAAGAAAGGATTGATATGCATTGATGTGACACATTGGTTAATGTTCACCACAAACACCGCTGCTCAAGTATACAAACATGACATCATATATGATTCAAGGACATCTTTTTATGTTGTTTTCACCACTTGAATTTCTAACACAGTAGGTGATGTCTGCATCTCTATTTCTACAGAAATATTATTATTTTCATGTGGTTCTACAGTAACAGGAAGCCAGAGGATGTATGCTCAGATGTCTACTCCCACGTCTATAATATGGATTAGACAACCTGATACAGATATAGTAGACAGAGCTGATTTAATCTACACGGGATGCCAATATCAGCTGGACTCTATCCACATTGTCTTGATATTTACTTCTTGCTCCCTGGCCAAGCATTGTGTTGTAATCCTGCAGTACTCACTGTGAACAGGAAGCTAATAATGGCCAAATCAGGCGACTGATGTGCAGCAGATAGCTCTCATTCCATTCTGTCTCCCGGAGTTTAAGACCATGTTAATCTCATTTTTAATTTTCCTCTCCCCCGATTTCCTAATCACCTCATCTAATTAAAAACGCATGAGGCGTCTAACCCCCATCAACAGGAGAGGAAGGGAAGACACTCGAAACAAGCAAGATAAAACTAATGGGGGATATTCTCATCTTTTTTTTCTGTCCAAAAGTTTAATTTACTATGTTATTTATTTAATTTTTTTAGGTCAAATAAATGCTGTTCTTTTCAACTTTCTATATCCAATTCCAAAAAAGTTGGGACACTGTACAAATTGTGAATAAAAACAGAATGCAATGATGTGGAAGTTTCAAATTTCAATATTTTATTCAGAATACAACATAGATGACATATCAAATGTTTAAACTGAGAAAATGTATTATTTTAAGGGAAAATAAGTTGATTTTAAATTTCATGGCATCAACACATATCAAAAAAGTTGGGACAAGGCCCTGTTTTAGGGCTGTGTGGCATCCCCTCTTCTTTTTATAACAGTCTGCAAACGTCTGGGGACTGAGGAGACAAGTTGCTCAAGTTTAGGAATAGGAATGTTGTCCCATTGTTGTCTAATCCAGGCTTCTAGTTGCTCAACTGTCTTAGGTCTTCTTTGTCGCATCTTCCTCTTTATGATGCGCCACAAGTTTTCTATGGGTGAAAGATCTGGACTGTAGGCTGGCCATTTCAGTACCCGGATCCTTCTACGCAGCCATGATGTTGTAATTGATGCAGTATGGGGTCTGGCATTGTCATGTTGGAAAATGCATGGTCTTCCCTGAAAGAGACAATGTCTGGAAGGGAGCATATGTTGTTCTAGAACTTGGATATACCTCTCAGCATTGATGGTGCCTTTCCAGATGTGTAAGCTGCCCATGCCACACGCACTCATGCAACCCCATACCATCAGAGATGCAGGCTTCTGAACTGAGCGCTGATAACAACTTGGATTGTCCTTGTCCTCTTTAGTCCGGATGACATGGCGTCCCAGTTTTCCAAAAAGAACTTCAAATTTTGATTCGTCTGACCACAGAACAGTTTTCCACTTTGCCACAGTCCATTTTAAATGAGCCTTGGCCCAGAGAAAACGCCTGCGCTTCTGGATCATGTTTAGATATGGCTTCTTTTTTGACCTATAGAGTTTTAGAATTTGCACGGCGAATGGCACGGTGGATTGTGTTCACTGACAATGTTTTCTGGAATTATTTCTGAGCCCACGTTGTGATTTTCCATTACAGTAGCATTCCTGTATGTGATGCAGTGCCGTCTAAGGGCCCGAAGATCACGGGCATCCAGTATGGGGTTTTCCGGCCTTGACCCTTACACACAGAGATTGTTCCAGATTCTCTGAATCTTTGGATGATATTATGCAATGTAGATGATGATAACTTCAAAGTCTTTGCAATTTTTCTCTGAGAAACTCTTTTCTGATGTTGCTCCACTATTTTTCTAGCCGCAGCATTGGGGGAATTGGTGATCCTCTGCCCATCTAGACTTCTGAGAGACACTGCCACTCTGAGAGGCTCTTTTTATACCCATTTCATGTTGCCAGTTGACCTAATAAGTTGCAAATGTCCTCCAGCTGTTCCTTATATGTACATTTAACTTTTCGGCATCTTACTGCTACCTGTCCCAACTTTTTTGGAATGTGTAGCTCTCATGAAATCCAAAATGAGCCAATATTTGGCATGACATTTCAAAATGTCTCACTTTCAACATTTGATATATCTATATTCTATTGTGAATAAAATATAAATTTATGAGATTTGTAAATTATTCCATTCCTTTTTTTTTCCATATTCCATTTCCTAATTTGTACAGTGTCACAACTTTTTTGGAATCGGGTTTGTATATGAAAATTCAGATTTGCCACCACAGGAATAAATTACATTTCAAAATATTCTGAAAATTCCAATTAAAAAAAAAAAAATGAAATTGAAATTAGTATTTTGATTTGCAATAATATTTCAGATTATTACTGATTTTCTACAGTATTTTTGATGAAACAAACAAAACACGCACACACTAAGTTCTCCTCTCATCCTGGGGTATTGGATTAAGATAGATCACCCAATCACCCAGCATGCCAATCAATACCCAGCTGACATATTCCTAGAGTGTAGAAAAAAAATCCCCAGCAAAACTTTCCCTATGACCCTTCTACATTTCTCACAGCACCTGCTTCTCTCTCTCCTCTCTCAAAACACACCTACACATACAGAACACATGAAAATACTCTCTCTACCCCATTGGTTACTTAAATAATTGATTTTCTTTTCCTTATTTCAACCACTCCACAATGTTTTCCTGTCAGCTTAAAATAGTTTATCTTGTAATTTATGGCATAGTTCAGTTTTATCTGTACACAAATGTCACAGCTTAAGTAAAAGTCTGCATCGGGTCCAATACAGTGATCAGGTACTGGTACATTAAATACTGTATATATTATTTATTTGTTATAAACTCTCTACACACATCATTCAAAATTGTTCAACACTCTCTATATAACAAAATGACCAGACAGTGAATTTACGAAGCAATCCAAGAACCGTGTAGATCCAACCGCACTGCATGTTATTTCACAGCTTAAATTTCAGAGTACACTTGCTGTGTACGGATTTGTACGGTATACAGTTGCCCAATCCAAGCTTTGATAAGAAGTGCTGGGCAGATAGAATAGTGTTTTAGTGTTGTTTAGAGTGAGTCAGCCATTTTGAGGGCAGCCAGTGCAGCGTGGCCTGCTGACTCGGTGGGAACACTGCTCTCTGAATGAGGATGTCAAGGCGTGACCGATGAAACTCAATGACACAAAGACATGCAGGGGCATGCTGATATACACAGGCATTGAACCATACCAGAGAGAACAACACGGCCTATCTGAAAATCAAACTCATAAACACAGCACCATGGCCTGTTAAATGACTCAAGAGATGGACTCGCAAGAGGTCATGTTTAAGAGTGCACTGTATGTCGCTGCCACTATCTGGTTCCAGAATGAGCAGCATGTAAATAAATATACTCCCAAATTTGCTTCCAAAACTCAAGACATGCAATATCAAAAACCTTAAACTTATGTTCTTAAATTAAATTAAAAAAAAAGGAATTTTTAATGTACTCATGTCTTTTCCAAATCTGTATGCTAATAGTTTTTTTTGTATTTGCTTTAAAATATTTGTATTTAAAAATAAATAAATAAATCACAAAATTAATAAATAATATATATATATTAGAGGTCGACCGATATATCGGTCGGCCGATATATCTGGCCGATATTTGTCATTTTTTAATATACTGGCATCGGCCGATATCCGTGTTTAGTAGCACCTATTTAAAGTCAGGCACGTCGGCGGGCAGCCCCGTGTTATTGGTGCGGTGGAAAGTGCTGCTGCCGCATGTGTGAAGGACCCCAAGCCAAAACTTTTGGAAGATTCAACAACAGTCCTGGGAGATAAAGGTAGTGGAGTAGGTGGCAGTTCTCACAAACACTGCAGCGTGATTGAGGGCTCCGTTACTCCGCCCCGCTCACAGACAGCACCGTGCTCGGAGAGACAGCTGTCCTGGAGCAGCCCAGAACGGTGAATGACGTTTGTTCGGAAGCATGGTTTGATGCAGACAATAGCCAGGTTTCCATCCAACTCATTTGCATTTAGGGATGTCAATATTTGATCATTTCCATGATCGATCGTCATTTAAAATTAACAATCAATGAATAAGATTAATGCTGCAAAATGCGTCTGCAGCGGTATTATTATTATGTGCAAAAGCCACTCGGAAAAAAATCTTTATCACCCAAATTAAAGGGGTTTTAGTCTGAATAAAATGCTAGTAATAGGACTGTAAAATGAATATGTGATTATGATCATTTGATAAAATGAAGGGAGCGCGCTGTACATTTGAGATCATTTTACTTTGTTGACTGTTTCCCGTCAAGGAGACCGCTGAATGCGCCTCTTTAAATGGTTTCGTGGTGCTCGTTGTTGTATTTTAAAACGCAATTGAAATGTTTTCAAATGACACTATAGTATTAAAAATAAAATTATCCCAAATGTAACTGTGGCGCATGTGACTGTGCTGCGCAGTCAGTGAACCGCTTTTTTCACATTAAACATTTTATGCGAGTATTAATGACCAGTACTTTATTTGATCCTGTTCTGCAAAATGTTCGATTTTGAATTTTTGCATTCCGGTAGGCCTATTTGTTTTAAAAAATCCGGCATTTACAGTGCATTAGCTCGTGACAGTGCATGCGTGCGTGCAGACGAGGACGAGCGAGCGCAGGTTTGGCTAGATGTATTTGGAGGTTGTTGCTTACGTCTCATTCTGCACATATCCAAATGTTTCCATATTCGCAATGTATCTGCATGTTAAACTATAATAATTGTAATTTTTTTTAGTGTAAACTAGACGGAAAAGATCATCCTCTTCACAATGAGCAAAAACGACCTTGGCATAACAGCAGAGTGGACTGGTATACTACGGTCTATTTAAACTGACCAGTGTAACCTTTTATATGTTTGGTTGACTGTACTTAATCTTAATAATGAACAGACTGCGATGTAAGTTTGAAGTTAGAATGCACTTTAGATGTTCTGTGTCATTTATACCAAACACCAATGTTGCTGGTTGCTAGTGTGTTTGTAGCACTACTATTATTTATTTTTTATATATATTATTTTTTATATTTTTAATATTTAATTGATTTTTATTATATAAAATTTTATTTCTTTTATTTAAATGTATATTTAAGTTTACATTTATGTTTCAACAAACTTGAAAAATTCTGCTTGATAAATGGTCTAAAACTTTTATGTAAATGATTGACTTAATGATTTGATAGAAATGTTGTGCATCCACTTATTGTTAGTGTGACATTTTAGCATGCAAAATGAGGGGGAAAACTTAAATGATGATATCGGCCCTAAAAATCGGCAGCAACATATCGGCACATATCGCCATCGGCTGACCCTGACCTCTAAACATCGGCATCGGCTATAGAAAAAACCCCATATCGGTCGATCTCTAATATATATATATATATATATATATATATATATATATATATATATATATATATATATGACCTCTAAACATCGGCATCGGCTATAGAAAAACCCATATCGGTCGATCTCTAGCAAAAAAAGTGTGTTGGTCCTCCCCAGAAAAAGTTTACTGGAGTAGTTACCATTACCTGTATTCTGGTGTCTTTCAATTAAACAATTGCTTTTATAGCCTAAAACGGTGACCACATACCTGGCAAGGTTTCCCAAAAATTAACATAGCAGCAAAAGTCTAGTAAGATGTTTTGGAAAAAAAAAAAAAAGATATCTGTTAGCATTATAACAACAATGTAAGTGTAACTGTAATTTAATTCTGCAACAAAGACAAAATGATGCCTTTAAAAGCAACTCGCGAACAAATGATGAACATTCACTTAAAAAGCAGCTTGTTTAGTGACAGTATGTGAGCACACAGCCAGACCCACCAGAGCAGCATAAATGCTAACATGCTTTGTTTACTTTGCTGTGTCGTGGGGGTGCAGCATGCGCGAGTAGTGAAAACACATAATGGAATTTCATTTATATGGACTCTGAATGAGCCAAGTGGAATGAAGAAGTGTGGATTTGAGGAAGTAGTTGTGCGGAAGTAAAGGCTGTAGCTAAAATGTGGAATGGACTTTAATTTATTATTAATTTATTATTGATTTTATTTCCTCCTGGCTCTTTTATCCAGTTTAGAGTGAAGTCCTGATCCATGAAGGACTTTGTTGTACCAAATACCTTCCACTTCTTAATAATAGACTTCACTGTGCTTCTAGGCATTTATGACTTCTGACTTGTGCCTGTCGACAACTTTATCCTGGAGATCTTTTCGACAGTGCCTTACCACCTATAGTTGATTGTTTGTTTCATTTGCACTACCAATGTCCAGGAAAGCTCTTTTTATGCAGAGCGAATCAAAATGACCACAGATGATCACAGTTAAATTGGCTTTGTGTGTCATTGAGAAGGTGATTAACTACACCTGATTGATTTTACAAGTCATTTTTAGGAGGGGGTGATTCTTTTTACAACTCACTGATTCTGTTTTTTGTTTTTTCTGACATGTTGGTTACATCTTGTTATAAGTTATAACTTATGTTATAAGTTGCACTGAGTTAATACAGCTGGATAAAACAAAAACTGTGTCCATCTTCATTTCAGGCTGCAAAGAAATAAAATGGGATTTTAAAGGGGGGGGGGGGGTTCTTTTCTATACCCACTGTATTCATATCACACACACACACACACAATGTTTTTGGTGCATTAACCACTGCACAGAGAAAAACATTTCTTCACAAATTCAAATTTTGCATTCAAACCCATAAGTAACAGCACACGGGTTTGAAAATACATAAGGTTGAGTAAATAATGACATCTGTCAGAACAACTCTTTTAAACATGCTCTCCAAATCTACAGTGTGTGAAGAACCGTTAAACAAAAGACCTTCACTTCGAATGATGTCTTTGAGTGTTATTATGCAAATAGCCATCTTATTTGCCTGAAAATTAATTAATCATGTTAATGCCTCGATGCCTGCATGTGTGCAGTGCGAAGATTAGTGGTGGGATATGGTGTGCAAAGAATAATTGTGCTTCATGAAATAAAACACTGAAGAAATGCAGAGCCCTTTCATTAAGGCAGCTTGTAAAATAAGAGTGCAGCCCGCTGTCTCACAAAATAAATCCAACAAATAAAAAGAAAATCCACAATGTTGAAACAAAGTACCAGACTTTCAAAACAATGCGGCATAGATTAGGAAAGCCCTTATTCATCTGTTGTCTTTCACTGTCTATTTGCCATATGAAAAACACATCTGAGGCAGAACTGTTGTCCAGAGTTCCCAAATGAGACGATCGTTATTTTCCATTAAAATACATCTCATTCATCACCAAGTGTTGGCAATATCCATGAAGTATTTGTATTTATTTATTTATTTTTTTAACACTGTTGATACTCCAGTTACTGAACACAGCTTGAGAGTGAGTGCAATAATTATTTCAATTATCAGGTTTCTTTTGATGTCACAAATTTCTACATCAAAATGCTCAATTAAAATAGCTGATTCAAAATGGAAATTGTAAACTGAAAATCAGAATTCCAGAATTCAATGAAATGAAAGTGATGCTCTATATATAATGTATATACAGTAGATTCTATTTCAATTTAGTAGATTCAGTTTAACTAGTATAACTGTAGTAATAAAAACTCAAGGTCATCTGATGCATATTTCAGCATTTTAAACATGGCCGGAATCACTTAATTTAATCAGAATCCCTCCCACACAACATCTAAGACTTAAAGTGCACTGGATTTGATTAATCTGTAGAGAAATAAAGTGTTTTATACAAGGAACAAGGCTGAATCTCTGAATGCTTCAAAGGATGTTTTGCAACATTCATGGTATTGAATATTTTGATATATGAAGCAGTTAATAGCGAGTAAATGCTAGTAAATTAGATGTCCTTGAGCAGAACTGTATTACACATTGGAGCACTGTGTCTATGAAATATTTACTTTTTCTTCTAATCTTTTGCACACTGAAATTAACTACTACTCAGCAATTTCAGATTTATCTTCCCATATAAATGTGGTTGACCTATATATATATATATATATATATATATATATATATATATATATATATATATATATATATATATATATATGTATGAGAAAATATGAGGAAAAAAAACAGTAGCAAGTGAAAGAAATAAAATTGCAATTACAAGAATGTACATAATATACGAGTAATACACTGCAAAAGAGAAAAGAATATACTGTAACTGGATGAAAACATTGAAGCTGATGAGGAGCCAGAAACATGTGCATTTATTTCATGGTGTGCCAGTTGTCACTGGCACACATTCAAGCACTGTTTCTTTCTATGTCAATTTAACATCAGCAGTGGCTTTTCTCTAGCTACAGCAGGCATCTCAGCTGGAGGCCCCTGGCAGTGAGAGGCCCCGAGGCACTGGCCCCATTGGCATAACACATTATACCTCCTTAGTGGTTGGCTGCTTTACATGTCTTGTCCAGAATAAGCTACAGTTAGTCCTTTCCACCAAAATGGTGCTGGTCTCAGAGCTGATTCTTGACTGATGCCATCTGGGATATATAACAATACACATTTCTACTGCTGAATGTTTTTGTTTTTGAATATGTTTGTTATAAAGTTAATAATGCACACTAAAGATGGGAAAGATTTGAACGATTCTGTATCCTCTTAATGATTTTGGTTCCTTAATGGTTTCATTGACAATTTTTGTTCATAAAATGAACGCTAATGTCTTCCAATATTATTCAAATTATGATCTTATGTGCTCTGTATACAGAATAAAAGTCAAACAGAAACAACATGAGATAAATGACACAAATGATAACAGAAAATGCATTTTTTGGTGAATTATCTCTCTTGAACTATATTAAACAAGAACAAATATATTTCATTTATTACAATGTATTTCTGACAAAATAATGTTACATACATCATTCAAAACACTGTCATACAGTTCCATTTTATTTTTATGCATGTATGTAGTATTTACTTATTTTTTTAATTAAACTACTGTAGTTCTAATGGTGTGTTCACACCAAACGCGACGTGAATATCACCATCGCGTCCCTCGCTCTTTGTTTGAAGTCCCAAAAACACCGGAAAGCCAAACACAGACGTGCCTGGGTCCATAGCACCATACAGAGGCACATTGTTTGAAGTCCCAAAAACACCGGAAAGCCAAACTTAGGGGACGCGTCAGGCAAATTTTCCGCTCAAGCTGAATTTTTTTAACTTGTGCGAAATTCGCGATTGAGCTGAATATCTCGCGTCAGTGGCAAACGTGTTGCGCATTTCATGTCGCCTGGCGCAGATTCGCCCCTATTCACGTCTTTGCATTGACTTTGGATGTAATCTACTCGTGCAAATAATTAAATTCGCATTTGGTGTGAATACACCATAAGAACTAGTTTCCGGTTCCCAGCTTACTGCAGCAAACGTGGACCAGACTTTATGCCAATAGCTCAATGTCTGACTAACTGATACTACAATATTTACAACTTTAAAACATAAAAGAAAAGTTGAGAGGTTTGTCCAATTCAACCTGCCCCATGGTCCCTCACAGCTAATGATCTTTAGTCAGACAGAATAAGTGATCAGACAGCTACTTGCCAAGACCTCTACACACCTTGTTCACTTTTGTGCTGTAGGCAATAACAACTACTGCAGCTGCTCAGTGTTTTGTCATGGAGTGTGTCCACTTCAGCATTGCCTGTGAAACACATCGAGCAAACTGGAGCCAATCCCAGTCGACCGGCATCTATAAAAATGAGAGGAGTGCTGGGTAATCAGCAGTGAGGAATGACTCTCATTGTACAGTCCACGTCTATCATTACAACCAACAAAGCTGCAAACCTAACAGCAAATGTGCTTACGAAAACACTCCAGTCCATCTAGATGTTTTCCAGTGTTGGCCAAATGCCTAGCAGAGACCTAGAAGGGGTCAATTTAGAGCATGTCAAGCCAGAATCAATTGGTTCACACCGACCCGTCCCACAGAATATATATGTCTATACCGCTGTGTCATTTTGCCCTCCCTTTAAAAGCTCTTGTGACATTCAGAGAGCGGACAAAAATGCTGATTTAGGTCATGACACTAATAGGAAGCAACTAAATATGAGAGTTTGCTGACCATTTTCTTCACCTGCTCCTGTCGATTTTGATTTCAGATGGGCGTCTGCTGGGCAGAAGAGAGAGAGTGATACTTTTACATGCTGAGTGGATGTGTGTAAACAATCTGATATTGCCAGACACCAGCTAAGCGCCGGTCATCCGTGCATTTTGATGGATGGCTCAGTTTGAATGGAGACATTAGACCAACACAGGCCTAGATAAAACATGACTCACAAAAAAAAAAAAAAAAAAAAAAAAAAAAAGATTTGATAAGTGCTTTGGGCGGACTAAAGAGACAGCTATTGATTTCACACTGTCCTTGATGGGAAGCCAAAACATAGCTTCAGTTCAATTCTGCTGCTTCAGCAAAAACATGGTGGAAACATGAAGAGGGTGAGAAGGTGATCTGCACCTCAGAAGCCTTTACATGAGCAGGAATCTTGATGATGCAGTAGGGATTTACTTATTAAACATTGCAGTACTCATGTCCACGGTTGATCACCAGCTAGAAAAAAAGAGAGAAAACATAACCACAACACATATGTTCGCATGTGATCTCTGCTTGCATGCTTAGCACATACTCCTCCAGAACATATGGTCCTGTGTATTATTCATGGAGGGTATACGTGTGTATTCTCTCTGCGAGAATGGGAAGGATATACTTTACATGCAGAGTAGCACATCTCGAGATATAATTGAAACAGCAAAGTCACGGAGCCCAGCGCGATGTCGTTGTTTAGCCTTATGTGAAATGGCTTGCAGTACAAGCAGAAACCATAATGATAATGCACTCAGCTCCCATCATCCTGACAGCCCCTTCTTTGTCATTTCCTCTGGGAGAAGAAGACCATAGTTACATGCCACACTTACATGTGTTGCTTTCAGGCATCTTTGAGTCGTGTTTAAAATGACAGTAATGTGTCACTTTAAACATAAAAGAGTCCTTCACACAAAGACTGTGACTATCTAAATTACTGATTGATTAACTAATCGACTGGTTAACTGTGTCAGTCAATACTGAATAAGCTAATATAGCATATTAAAGTGCATGGTAATAGTAACTGTTTTTACATTGTTATTCGCTTTTTTACACTATGTTCAAGCTCACTTTAAGTCAGTCTTTTAAAAGAATAAGTATTTTTTTTAAATAAAAATTAAATATTATTTAGCATATTCAGAAAAAGAAATATCAATCTTTCATACTGTACATTATAATTTCATGATAGTTAACTTATAACATTTAAAACAACTGCTTTTTAGACAAAAGTATAACATTTTTATATAAATCATAACAAGAAAACAATTATGGGCTTATCGAGCAAAACTGTAAAATCAGTGCATCCCTAGTTTACAGCAACCAAACTGTATTTATCATGAACCTAAAACTCAGTGAACACCAAAACCACATCAGTCCAATTTGTGTTTTAACAGGTTCATAAAAAAATGAAAAAAAAAAAAAAAAAAACCTTCTCAAAATAACAGTTTGTACAGAAATTAGATAGAGAAAGTCACTGGAAGGAAAGATCATTAGAAAATAGAGAGAGAGAGAGAGAGAGAGAGAGAGAGACAGCATAAAAAAGAGTGCAGAACGAGAAAGGCATCCACTAGAGAAATGGTATTGATATCCCCCTCCACAGTAAGATGCTGACCTGCTTTTACAGTCTGATGTAATTATCCGTGGCATGTGTCTAAACCATGGAGAACTGAACATTTGCAACACTCCTTCAGATTTCTATGCGAAACGCAACACCCTCCGTCCCCAGTGTTTGTACTGGCTGGGTTTCGCACTATTTTATAAATGTTAACTAGAGGGCAGAGGAGAAAAATAAAATAAGAAATGGCATTTATTATGAACGACTTCAGAATGGCACACTTTCGTCTGACAATTAGAGCAGCCTGCCTGCATCCTGACGTTTCATGGCATCTCAATAATAATGAGGGGGAGGTTGCAGAGGAAAGACTGACAGGAAGGGAATTGTCTCTGCGGGGCATCTGCGTGACTCGAGTGCCGATCAGCCGTCATGTTTAACACAAACACACACTGAAAAAACCAAAGCTACGCTTCATTCTTCCACCAATGGGTAGAGGTATACATGGATCCACATCCACACCTGGATAAATAAACAAATAAAACGGTAAAAATGATTTACAGTGCATGTTGCTTTCTTGCTCTCAGGTTTTTTTTTTTTTTTTTTTTTTTTTGCTAAGTACCTCTTATAAATAAAACTTCATCGCAAACCAGGCAAAAATGGTGCAGCACACAGATGACAAATCCTCTGCCAGTCACGCAAATTCAACCGTAATCTAAAGAAAGCGACAGGAAAGCAAGTGGGCAATTACTTGAGCCTCTGCTGCTGCCAGCCAAATGTGCAAAACAAAAGTGCGCGACTCCCATCTCTCTGTCCCGTATCCAAATGAACAGTGTGTTATTGCAAGAAGCGAGCAGGTTTTTATGAATGGCAGCCAGCAGAATGACAGATTCTCCCTCAGGACTTGGGATTGGAACATCCTGGTCTGTAGCACGAAGAGACCGAAACGGGCTAAAAACAAGTGCTGCGGAGGTTAAAACACCCGGGAGGATCTTAAAAATGAAGATGTACGTCAGCAACCAATAAAGGCACAGTCACGAGAGTATAGCGCAACAGAGATCTTAAGAAAGGAGAAAGATGTGAGATTTTTAAGAGATGAAAGTGTTGTACAAGTCTACTTATGCACTAAAAGATTCAGCATAACCTACATGAGCTTAAAACAGCCTAAGGTGGTTTGCCAAGCTGGTTTTAATCTGGGTTGGCTAGTCACCCATTCAGTCTCCTTGCTTGTCCATCTGACAAATACCTCTCTATAACTAGAAACCAAATTAACCTGAGTAGATAAAATAATAATAATAATAATAATAATAATAATAATAATAATAATAATAATAATAATAATAATAATAATAATTATTATTATTATTATTATTATTATTATTTTATACTATCATTCAAAAATATGAGGGCAGTTAGGGGTTACAAGAATGCAGTAACAACAGTAATAATGTGAAATATTATTACAATTGAAAAGTATATATATTTTTAAATATATCATTATTCATGTAATGTACAATTTAACATGTAATATTATTTATGTCATGACAAAGTTACATTTTCAGCAGACATTTCAGTCATTATTTCAGTACCTGATCCTTCAGAAATCATTTTTGAATATTTAAATATTCTACTAGGTTTAGACAGTTAAACTCTTAGTAGGTGGCACATCATGTGAATTCATACGAAACTGCTTCTAGTGGTGTCGATAACATGCTTTACCGAGCAGGATCCCCATGTTGATGTAGTGTTTCTGCCACTCAGTGGATCTGTGCTAAAGGAGATAAAGAGGAAATGAGCGGCTCTTTGGAGTGATTCACAGGTAACCCTGCTGCCCTACTCAATATAGGCAGGTAGATGACTGAGTGTCCAGTGTTGTTTGCTGGGTCCTGCACAGCACACAGACATGTCTCATGCCAATCAAATGCTCAGGGTGATAGAAACAGGTCCTGACAGAGCAGCACGGTCTTTCTTCATGGTCACTTGCATATAGATTTTTGCTCGCAGCCTTTGGCCTTTGACCCCCCCCCCCCCCTACAATGATGACCATTCATATGAGAGAAACCTGTTTATCCTTCACCTTTACACAAAAACACTTGTAAATCCTCCTACTCAGACCTATCCAGATTGCCAGCTACATATCTGAGAAATCTGCAGATAAACATTAGTAGCAACTGATGCCAACAATAACTTCTCCAAGACCCTATGAAATCTGTTGTTTTATCTTAAATTCCATTTTAATGGTTAAATCAATGTATCAATTGTTTTAGTATTTATTTTTATAGATTTGTCTGTTATATATGTTGTTTTATTTATTATTATTATTATTATTATTTTATACCAATGTATTACAATTTTAGTTACGGAATGCTTTTTTTCCCCCAGAAATTTACAGTTTAAATTAAAAACTCAAAACAACACAAAACATTAAGTCCATGTAGAATTATTATTTGATAGCAGTCCTTTTTCAGTTTAATATTCACAGATATTAGTCCATATTGCAATTTGATGAAGTGTACAGCCGTACCTTTTAATTTATTCATCCAAATTTTCATTCAAATGTTGCGTTATACAGTAAATTCTATTTTATGACTGGACCCTACTTTTTAGCATTCAAACAGTAAAAATCCACTATTCAGTAAGCAGAACAACTCCCAGTCCCTCCGAGACCAAACTAACCTTGCTTTCCAACTGGAGTTGTGCAGCGATTGGCCCATCTGACAGTATTTGATGCTTCTTTTGTTCTTTTCATTTTTGGGCATTTTCATTGGTCAATTGCTTGTGTAGTTCTGGTGCTGGATCGTTCGTTCCTTTTTCATTTACTCTTCCTGAGGCTCCTAGAACATGCCATGGTCGAACCACACCATCTCGTCTCTCTCTGTCTGCTCGTTCCTAACCCTCTGTTAATTGCCTGTTTAATTCAGGGCTCAGCAGTAACCCCATGCATGGTGGCAATAAGGGGACAGAGGGAAGTGGGGTCTATCGATCGCCTCCTCTGGCCAGGAACAACCTTCCTTCAGCACTCCTCCACTAACCCTCAGAGAGTGTGTCAGAGAGGCAAGCGTGTGTCCATGCTTCACGACTCTAGTGCAGGGAGTCACGACTCAATAAGGCCTATGCATATATAGGGCTAACCCTAACCTAACCCAGCAGCAGTGAGGCTCTTGGCACCACAGTTAATGGGCTACTCTAATTGGTCAACAGACATAAGGTGTTAATTTACATGCCACCTTATGTGGCTCATTGTTCAGAATCCACAGCCTCAAAGGAACTGATCTATAGTCTCAAAGTCCCAACATTGTCATGGTGGTCCAATTAGTCATGATTTTATTGAGAAAATAGTGTCAACTTATTTTTTTATTTTTTTTTTTTTTTCAAAGCTGTGTGTGACACTCTCCAAATAATCTTCATATGTGGTATTTCGGTAACACATTACTATAAAGTTCTGTGTGTGACACTCTCCAAATAATCTTCATATGTGGTATTTCGGTAACACATTACTATAAAGTTGTGATGTAGCAGAAGTAGCAACAGAGGCTATCAATTTTTACCTATCATGTGTTCCCGGGGATTGAATCCCCCACCTTGCGCTTGCTAACACAAGCTCTACCACTTGAGCTACAGGAGCACTAGAAGTAGCTCCTAGTGCTGGACCAAAGAAAAAGGAAAAACAAATAGTCGGGACTGAGCTCCTTGCATCAGCTGTTGATTATAAGGAAAGTTTGGGTTTTAATGTGAGTAAATTGTTGGAGGTATTTAACTTTTTGTAGAAAATTGAGTTATCATTCAACATACTGTACGCCAGTTATGACTTGAGTTATGAAGTCAAAAAATTAAACATATGCATGGATGAATCATTCACAACATGATCAATGACAAAAAAAGACAGCATTTAATAATGTAGGTGGTAACGCTTTAGATCACAGCAACATTACATGCAACAATTAGGGAATAAAGAGGTAATAACCTGGAAAAATTACAAATTATTTACACTATAAGAATATTGAAACTTAGAAAGGGGTACCCATTCTAATATTACGTGGCATGTTTGACCTACTATGCTCAACAATAGTCTCATGTTTGCAATGTAAACATTTAGCAAGAACATACACTGTGTACCTTTTAATAGTACACATATAAAAAATGCTAAGTTATGTTTCAATTCAAATGCTCAGTTGAGACTGTTGGGTCAGAAAGCTGATTTAATTTTTCCCAATTTGGGCTGACAATCATAACAGCATAGTTACCCACCGGTGCTTGGTTAAGAATGTGGACATGAAAAAGAGCATGCAGCACATCACTTGAGTTCAAATTCAAACTTTTCTGTGTGCTAAAATCCATGTTTGTGGTGCATAAGACAGGAATATGTGTGGAGAGCGCAGAGGAGTGACAAATTTGAAACTGTCTGGAGTGTGTTCGTTTAAAACTGGACAAAACATGGAACAATGGGGGGGCAAATTACACTTAAACACAGAGGAAGTGTATATTTGCACAGTAATTACAGTGAAAAATGTCACAATAGTTTTAATTTCATTTAGTTTGATGACCAAATTAAATTCACAGTGGTTTTGTATATTTGCACAGTATTTATTTATTTTTTGCAATAGAAACACTATACAGTATATCCACTGAAATACAAGTGTTGTATCATGTTGTATTTTATTTTATGCGAACAGCTGGAAAGAGGTAAGCTTGTTTTAAGCTGCATTGCACCTTGATGGTATAAAATGTCGTGCAAACTTAACATCAGAAGTAGTTATTTGGTGATAGTGGTGTTTGGAAGTTGCAGCTGTGACTCAGCTGAGATCGACGAATACAACACACTTTCATAGGTAAGCAGACCACATGGTGAATTATAAAACATAGCAGAAACTCACTTAATTAATTTCCCTAGGTTTTGTTGTTCAGTAATCTCCATAATGTATCCTGTAATAATTGAATATGTACCGGTGGTTAAAAAATACCTAGGCCTATAATATAATACCAATGTATTATTACAAAAAGTGTGTCTGAAGGCGGCTCGACATTATCATCTGATGCCCATAAGAACATAGACACCACTGATACTCACAAACTTCTACAAAACGCACTGCTTCCACGAGCATCCATTATAAAACTATTCTGTCACTCTCTGTCCATTAATTTAGACAACTACATGAATAAACTGAACTGTGTTCAAGCAGAAATATGATGTTATGGTGATCAGTGCACCAAGAGCGCACATCCTCTACATGGTTCATTTACGCATCAATAATAATGAACACATGTGAACCTAATGTACACCTTCCATATGCCACTATAATCGTCTTTACCTTGATAACAATTGTCATTCATCAAAACATGACTAGCACTACACTGGTTTGCTTTATCCAGCCGAGAGTTGTAGTTTGTATATCATATGCTGATGCAGTCAGGTGTTTTGAGCCGCTGGTTTCACACAGTGCAAAATACAGTGAGAAACGGCTTGAGCTGCTCCAAAACACATTATATAACAGGATATGTACAAGAGAGGTGGTGCTGTTATTTTTTTTTTTATTATTATTATTATTATTATTATTATTAAATTTGACATATTAATTAAAACATATTATTCATTAACATATTAATCGAAAATGTACCACAACCGTAAGGACAAAGAGAAGAGCGGGGGTGAAATCGCCTCAGTTCTGAACATACCAAATGAGTGTAGAAAGCTGCTAGCACGCATCTGAAACATCAAAGATGTTTAAACATATATTTAGCAAGATATAATGCAGGTACACCACGTCCGCTAAGGAAAAATACTAAGTATCAATGCTGTACAAAGTAACAAAATTAGGAAATTTGAAATGTATTTATGCATTTTACAGCTATGTTTGGACAAACTGAATTGTATTAATCCCAGAGCAAATCCAATAAAAACAGCAATTTTAAGTCAGCAAAATCCCACTGCAACAGCTGATTAGGAATTTATCATTCACAGTCATCAACAGATCAACAGTTAAATGTATAATTAAAACTAGTGTCTCCAACAGAGCAATCTAACAGGTTTCTAGAAGTCTCAGAATCAATCTAAAAATTTCATCCTTCTCTACATGTTAAAAGACTGCCACATTTATGTCCACAGCCTGATACAAAAAAAACGTCCCTGTCTCGGTCCAATAAGAATTTCTGAGAGCCTGTTACATTACTTAATGGGTGTGAAAAGGAAATTGTGTGAACGGAGAGGCTAAGAGGCCCATAAAACCATTTTCATAAATGAACAGTACTCCGCTGCTCCCCAGACAAGTTTGCGATGGACTGCAACGTTTTTATCCCCTCTATTTGGTCCAAGCTCTGTGCGCATTATGTGCTGAATAATTGAATCAAGCTGTGATTTGGTTCTGTTCCATTTAACAAGAGCTGAGATGTTTCATGACTGTGGTTCTCCTGGCTTCCTATCTCTTGTAAAATACCTACTCACTGCCAACAGCTCCACAACATGCGCTCTCTGCTTAGCACCTTGTGTGATGAGCGCTACACTTCAGTTTCCCTAGTAATGCCTGAAAAACCAAACCGGTAGGGCACTCACCACTGAGAGGATCCTTCTGTGCCGGTTATCTCCAGAACGTCGTAGTCTTCTTCCAATTGAAAGTCGGAAAAGACCAAAGCGATGGTGTCACCTGGTTCGGCCAGCACGGTCCAGGTGCAGTCTGCATTGTTGTTGTACTCCCGGGGGTAATTTGGACTGGTGATGACACCACTTTGACCCCGTAGCGTGCCGCCACAACCATCGTCCGCTGTGAAGAGGTGACACACACAAATACAGACACATTTAACTTAATAAATCAATTTATTTGACCTTCTGGAGGAGAAATTGCTGGAAGGGGGGGAGGGGGGGGGGTGTCTTGAGATTTCGGGCAACCCTCACAGGTCAGTGATGCAACACACTGTAACATCGGGCTAATTAATTGAGATATATGTAAAATTATGTTCATTATTTGTAGTCAAAACCTGGTCTACTCTTTAAAACTGTGTTAAGGAGACAATTATATAACAAATAGGCACTTAAAGGCTGCTGTGGTAATTGAGCCCCCTGGCTCTCCCAACCTTCCTTAGTGAATCACATGCAATCTCTCTATATTGCGCTCTATATTGTGAGGAAACAGAGCCAAGCCGACTGTGGGTGAAGGCGAAGCAACAGACCCACTGACTTCCCTCCCCCGTTTTTTTTTTTTTTTTTTTGCTATGCATCCCTCCCCTGAGAAAAGGAAGAAATCAAAACTGATCAGCTTGAGACAAAAAAGAAGGAAAATCTGACCACGCCCCAAGCCACTACCACAAGCCACACCCCCCAGTACTCACTATTAAAAAATAAATATTTTAGCACATTAAAAGATATATCTTGTATTGTAAAAATGCATACTGTCCTGTAAAAAATAAAAAGCAGCATTTTATAATCATGACAACAATATAATATATTATAATAAAGTACTATAATATATTATTGTAAAGTATATATAATTATTATTATTATTATTATTATTATTATTATTATTATTATTATTATTAAAATACCTGCCAAAAGTTTGAAAAGATTACAATTATTAAGGATTTTGAAATAACTATCTTCTGCTCATCAAGGATTAATTTATTTGATCAAAATAAAGTAAAAAATAATAAATAATTAATAATAATAATAATGATAATAATAATAATAATAATAATAATAATAATAATAATAATAATAATAATAATACATTTTAATACATTTTAATAAATTTTAAAATGTAATGTTATTCCTGTGACACAAAGCAGAATTTTCTTCATCATTACTTCAGTTTTCAGTGTCACATAATCTTTTAGAAATCATTACTCTCAAGAAACATTTCTGATTATTATCAATGTTGAAAACAATTTTGCTGCTTCATATTTTGTGTGGAAATGATGTTGCATTTTATTTTTCAGGATTTTTTTGATAAATATAAAGTTTAATGAACAGCATTTATTTGCATTCATCAAATATACTAATTCAATTTGTTAATGCATTTATTAAATAGAAATTATTTTAAATATCTTTCATGCATGATGAATAAAAATTATTCATTTTTCTCTTTTTTAAATCGTATACAAATGTTTGAGGTATCATTGTTTCCACAAAAATATTAAGAGCAAAACTGTTTCTAACATTTATTAGACATTTATTTAGAAATGTTTCTTGAGGAGCAAATCAGCATATTATAATGATTTCTAAAGGATTATGTGACACTGAAACTTCTTCGTAAACAACAACAGATTTATAAACGTTTCTAATGACGAATGTTGCGTTCCCAAATGCAAATTAAAGCGGCTCAAACCAAGAGCAGCACTAACAGTGAGTGAATCACAACTAAAACAGTACTGTAACAACAGACATGGAACGCGTCACACTACAGCCTATTATATAATTACAGCACAACCATTGTGAATTTTATGACAGCACTACCAATCTCAAATGATCACCCCCATTCATAAAAAGTCACCGGATCGAGTAACACGTATCAGCGCAGATTCTGCTCGCGTTTGGCGCTTTGAATCGTTTGAACGCTTTAACTGTCAGATGGCGCCGCGAGCTCGTGCAGCGCTCTCAGGACCATTCCGTCCATGATGTTTCTTTTCGCAGTTTATTTAAGGCCATTTGGGCGATTTCAATCACCATGCAACAACCAAACGCCTAATCAATGGACTGCGCTGTTGTTTATCAAAAAATTATTGTTCTGCTGATGAAAAATCTTTTGAAAAAAGTTTTGAAAAGTACATGTGATCTAGGACCTTCAAACAGTGTGTGCCATTTTGAAAACTAAGCCTCAAAGCCTCGGTCATCAATAAAAAATTTTTATTTTTATTTTTTTTTATTTTTTTTTTTACTTAAATGTACACTACTGGTGGTGGTTGAGGAGATTACCCGCTTCTATGTAAAGTGCTTTGATTGCCCAGAAAAGTGCTATATAAATGTAAGGAATTATTAATTATTAATTACTTCCATTCAAAAGTTCGGGGTCGGTAAACTTTTTGAAATGTTTTTATGTGCTTATCAAGGTAACATTTATTTGATCAGAAATACAGTAAAACAGTAATATTGTGAAATATTACAATTTAAAGTACATGGTTTATATTTAAATACATTTTAATTGGTAATTAATTCCTGATGGCAAAGCTGAATTTTCAGCAGTTATTTGATCAGAAATACAGTAAAAAAATATGATGATTATCCAGAGAACTTCTTATTGTCAAAATGAATATCCTATATATATATATATAATGCTGATATTACTATCATAGCTAGAGAAGTAATACATATATCTTATATGATACCTATATATATATATATATATATATATAGTATATATATATATACATACATATATATATGTATATACATATATATACATATAACATATAATATATAATATATACATATATTAGATATATATATATATATATATATATATATATATATATATATATATATATATATCCATATATATATATATATAATACTATATATATATATATAAAAGATATATCCTACTGCCCTGTAAAGATATATCCTACTTACAATAAAAAAGACATCTCTGCCCTGTAAAGCCCCAGTTTGATAGCTACAGAAGATATGTTGCCTTCCAGGCATGTAAAGGAGCAAAGAGCCTCTGTGTGAGCGAGTGAGTGACTCATAATGATAACTAGGAGGCTCTCTGGGGCAAAAGTAGGGCTGAGGGAAAAAGAGTGATGGGAGATTTGTTTAGGAGGCGTTTGAGTTGGCGTTCGTGTGTGAGTTCGAGAGGGAGGAAGGAAAGACAACGCGAGAGAAAAAGTGAGTCATCACACCTACCTAGCAGGCAAAATTCTCTCTCACCAACCAAATAAACAAACTCTATGTCAGCGCGAGTGCAGAGTGTGTGTATATGCCTCTCACAGGTGAATGAGCTTGCTTGTCACTGATGGGTGATGAGTTCTTCTCTGACAGGCCAGCATGGGATTCATTAGCGGTGACTGGCTAATCGCATGATTTCTTTTCTGTGAGTGGAAAACGGCGAGAGGACCTGGGCCCTGTCAGTGTTTCATCAGATCTGTCACTCTTACATTTCCCCAGAGAGACTCAGAGCATATGTGAGGAGCAGCCTATGAGAGTTCTAGAACAGAGGGATGGAGAGATGAAAAAAAAGCGCAATGGAGGCAGGGGAGGGAGGAATTGGAGGGAGGACCGGCTATTGATATTCCAGCCGTGAGTTTCATCACACTTCAGTAGAACGTTGCCGATCACTGGCCTCAGCTATGCCTCTCAGTTAGGTCGTTTGATCTTGTAGAGACTTTGTGACTTCATGTCTAAACTGCTAATATTTATAAAAGGCTCTGTGAAAAGGCTCTGTGCAAAAACCTAAAAGCATCACTAAAAACTAGATTAACAGTTCATGAAGGAAATTCCAGTGCTTGCAAGTGCTGGCATTAATGATTACATACTGTATATGCAAGGAACACAAGACCAATCACAATTCACTAAACATACAATATTGTTAAAAAACTTTTATTATATATATTTTCTTATTATTATTTTTTAAATAAATTAATACTTTTATTCAGCAAGGATGCATTAAATTGTTCAAAAGTGACAGTAAAGACATGTAGAATTCTACAAAAGATGTATATTTAAAATAAATGCTGTTTTTTTTAACTTTCTTTTCAAAGAATCCTATGCTTTTTGAGCACAAAATCAGCATATTTCCAAAGGATAGCAGTGAAGACAAAGTAAAGACTGCATAAAAAAAAAATTTAAAAAAAAAAAATAAAAATAAATCAGCAACACCCTAAAATTATATTTTAAGACATTAAATATAATTTATAGTTTCATTAAAATGTATAATTTATAAATTATATTTTATGACATTTAAATAAAAATCAGTTCTTTCAAATAATAATAAGATTTCACAATATTGCTGTTTTGCTGTATTTTAATATAATCAAATAAATGCAACTGTGAGCATAAGAGAATTCTTACAAAAAAAAACTAAAATAAAAAAAAAAAACTAAACTGAAACACCCCAAACTTTTGAAAGGTAATGTATATTTATAAACTATACTTTGTATATTATTTATATTACATTACTTTACATTAAATACAATACAATATATGCATTTTTATTGTGTAAGTTTCTTATTTAATTACGGAGCCTTGCACATGGCATGCAGGAAAACAAATAGTAGGCTAAATCGTGTGCACGGTTTACTAATTCCTTCCCTTGATTTGCTAAATCGTGTACATAATTTATAAATCAGGAGAACAAATTAGTAAATTGTGGAACAAAATAGTAATCGTGTGAACACCTGAGTACATTGAGGGAACAAAACAATAAATTGTGCACAATATTTATTTATTTTTCCTTGTATGTCATGTGCGGGCCAACGTATATAACAGTTGAGGGAATGACGGTATATTTTCATTTTTCTCTCTTCTGACTGCAATTAACATTTTGGAAAGACTATCATTGACTTTTTCTTTTACTACTGGAGCAAATGGAAACACAAAAACCTTACTTTCTGTGATACTTTCTGTCATTTTCCCATCACCACTATAGAAGTACACCCAGCAGTAATGATTTTTGGTTCTGAGAACCCCAGAAATGTGAAAAGTGTCCATCACTGAGTGGTATCAGAAAGAGATAAGCATAAGCTGTTGGTTTTACCACAACAGAGCCATTTCTGTGCCATGATACATGAAGTACAATGTAAAATATATTAGAGTACGCAGGGCATTCTTTGCCATAGTATGTAAAAAAAAAAAAAAAAAAAAGGCACAGTAACAAAGCACCCATAGTTTTGTAGTTTTGCCCCATTTCCTGACAAATACTGTACATAACAGAATTCTGGCTTACATCAATCAGTTATCTTAATAAGCTCAAGCAGACCTTTGAACTGCCCAAGGAAGTCAAATGTCAAAGTGACTTGTTCAATTGCCTTGAATAAATGGATTATGTGTGATGCATAAAGATCTAAGCCCCTACAAAAGATGGTCTGCATGTGTTTCATGTTTCTTCATACTGCCTTCCTCGGGCTCTGCGGCTGCCATGGTAACACAGCAGTGAGTGGTGTGCAGCGGCACCCTGAGACCTGAGAGCCAGCACTGATAGAGAAGAACAACGGGGAAAATAAAAGGATTTTAGAGTAATAACAGATTCATCCAATCCCGTAAGAATTCAACTCTTTGGTTTTCTCTTATCTTCCTTTTGGAACGAGCATCCTGTTCAGTGTGCCATAGAGGATGGGGCACGCCAGCAGCCCACCATTTTGACGTTTTGAATGCAGAATACTGAATCCATTCCCCTGCGAGTGAATGAGGGGGTTGAGAGGGCTGTGAGGATACAGACCATGCGAAGATGCTTAGAGATCTGATATTCTTCTGGGAAAGTATTTATTTTTGTATATAAATATAGACTTATTAGATCAAATATTTATAATATGCTCTATAGGAAGTGGTAAATAAGGCAGACTGATCGCTGTGTAGAGGCCTGGAAGATATATAATCAGTAATGAGGACAGAGAAGCAAGATGGCCTCTGGAGCCTTACTGACACTGTGTGACTCCTTTAAGGGAAATGACCCAACCTCCTGCCACCTTCTGGCCACCCATAAACAGAGCCAGAGAGGAGGCTGTCTGCTGTTGGCTACCACAGCCTTTTATTAGCGGTTCTCTCTACATGTTTACAAAGCAGAACTTCATTTGGTGTCAGTCGCATGGTTAATGAATCAGAAAACCATTAAAATTGGAGAGAGATAAAGCATGCAGGATGATAGAGGATACAAAAATAGATAAGATTTCCAACTGCTAACTCGACATATAGAACAGCTATTTAGTGCCAAACTGTAAAACATAACTTCCCTTCTGACTTCAGTCTTTACAAATCATTTTTCTTTTCTTTTATTTTCTTTTCTTTTTTTATGTGGCACTAAGATGTAGACAAACAAGATTTAAAAAGATTGCAATAAATAGATGCAATGGTTGCCACAAAATTGCTAAATAAATAAAAATAAAGTAAAATAAAAATGTAAGATGTAAGAATGAGCAACTGGAGACATATGGTTGGATCGGGACTCAGCAAATCCATGAACTGCTAACACCTGGTACGAGAAAGCAGAGTGGTGTGATGATGAGAAAAATATATGGATGAAAAGACTAAAAACTGTACAATGTAAAAGAAGAATAACGAGGGGCAGAAGGACGCCAGTGAAGGATAATGGAGCTTCAGCACTGGCAAAAGGGGGTTTTCTTCTGGCATTGCGTGTCTGTGCATGTGTGTCTTTACATGGGCTTCCTGTCCACCAGCCCGGGCACAGATGGCCCTGGATCATACTGGTCTGCGAGACCACACTCACACTCGATCTGGAGACCAAAGCTACAGTGCACTGCACTTGCATATGTCTAATACATTATACATGCTATTATCTGTGGGGCATGTTTTCATTGTTTTATTAACTGCAAGACCTGTGTATGTTTTTATGAGATTGTCATGAATATGTGAATATGCCCATGTAGAGTTCATTTATGCATATTTATGAGCCTGTGCTTTGCGTATAAGAGAATGGATGCAAAATATACTGTAAGCACATCACATCAGTGGGGGCTCAACATTGTGTTAATATTTGGCCTCAAACTGTCAGCATGTTTTCAGAGCATCATGACCGAGAGCATTTGGATATCCCTCTCCCCCAGTCAACAGCTAACAGGCTACCATGTGACCTCGCTGTCTCACACAACACGTCTGTGCGGCTTTCACACGTCGGCAGGTATCACCTCGGGGGTCTCTGCTGCGTCTCATCCTGGAAAAATAGAACTTTGCAGCCAACCTGCTACTAAACGCTGGGATATCAGTCAGTGCTGATAAAGACACTTGGTAACCTTTTTGGAGTCTCTCTTGAGGAGGTTCAGTCCCTCCTCGCCCATTTGGAGCACCCTGGACTCACCTCGGCAGTATGGCAGGGGGAAGTCCCAGGCAGCAGTGCCGGAGGAAGTAGCCAGGCAGGAAAGCACGGTGTGGCCCTCCAGCACATAACCCTGGTTGCAGCTGTAGCGGATCTTGTCCCCGATGTTAAAAGTAGAGCCCTGCTGGATGCCATTCACCAGTTGACCTGGATTCCCACAGGTGTAGCTTGGAAGGGCTGGAATGGGACAGAAACAAAATTTTTAAATTTAAACCATATATAAATATATATAAGGTATCCCTGTTAAAAATTATATTTAAACTGAAATAAACTGCATTGTAATATATATATATATATATTTTTTTTTTTTTTTTTTTTTTTTTTAATCAAAAAAAAAAAAAAATCTTGGTGAGTCTAAGAGACTTCTTTCAGACACATTTTACATCTTTACAAAAGTGTAATATAGATGTAGGGTTCCAATTCACAGTAATAGCTTGAAATTAAATATCTATAATGTACAGTAACTTCATAATACATAATACCTATAAAACCACAGCATTACTGATTTTTACAGACATTATGTATATAATCCATACAAGACATACTGACAACAGCACATTAAAGTCAGTTTACTAGGTAAACTAACAATTTTCAACATTTCAAAAATGTCAAATAACCATTCAGACAATAATTAGAGTTTTGCATCAGTCTGAACAAACTCTCAAACTCTAAGATCTATGGTGGGGTACATTATGTACACTGGTATAGTTTGTAATTGATATAAAAACAAGTTGTCCTAAATCACAAAACTGAACCACTATTAATGACTTAATTTGCATCTTTGCCCACTCCTGGTCACATTAATATATTAAATCCATTTCCCACAGCTTCTTGTTTCTGAATAAATTGCCTTCATAGAGCAGCACACATTCTTCATTTCTCTTACAGTACATCCACAGCAGACAAACGTAAGCATGTGTGCATGTGAAGTTTGAGGGTAAATCCAAAGCGAACAAAAAACATGAATAAAACATTGAAACTGGCACTTTTGAGTAAACAGCTGCTGCTTGTACTTACGGTGCTACAAATATACAACATCGAACCACACAATCGAACCAAAAGCCTTTTCCATTCCCATTCTTTTCTGAAGCAGACGGCCATCTAGACCAACTTAGCATTGGTAGCAAGTCGAACATCTACAGTAGTGTGGATTTACAAGGTCACCGGTTTCACTACTGCTGTGTGTGTTATGCAGAACTGACGTCCACAAGGTTAATTGTTATAAATAGAGGTTCACATTTTAATGCTGATAACTTTGGAAAAATCTCTAGCATAAAGCTGTGGTGCAATTTATCAGCAGACTCAATCGATCCGCCCTCACTTTCGCTGTGCACAAGTCAGTTTTGTGGACAGAAAAGAGGACTGTTAATTAAGACTCTGTTTAGGTCAAAGAACAAACACAGGGTCAATGGATTGTCTTTTTGCATTTGAATCCACCTCAGTGAACAATTTCCGTCATTGCAAGGCAATCACAGATACATCGGTGGATTGCTTCCGTTACTCTGCGCTTTTTTTTGGCAGTTAAAAATCTTAGATTAACTTACTGTACTGTATATGTCCTTAAATGAGAAGCATGACCAATAGAGCATTTAGGAATGGTCTTCTAATTCAGCATTTGTCCTTATTTTAGATTCTTAATTGATAATCAATTGCTTCCCACTTCACTGTATTCCAGCACATGGACATATTTCTCCACTAAGTCTAAATACAAATACATATAACGCCATTGCCCGTTGATTTAGGTAAGCCGCTTTAGGATTGGAGTGAATCATTGTGCCAACCAATTAAACATTCCTCAATTCATTTGAATTTGGTTAAAAGGTCTCTGTTTTGAGGTGCAAGAGGCGCAGATGCTTTAAACCTTCTGTACATTTCAATTTTTCTGGAAATTAGACGTATTAAAGAACCTTTGTGTGATACAGATGGTACTGTTTACTACTGCGGTTACTTGGCGTGTGATGAACATCGCAATGTCACGGTCTCACAATGTTCCATTATAATCTACAGTATCACTTGCATTGTGCATACACTTACCTTGTTATGATGAGAGGATTCGAAAGCTTACGTAACTCGGCACCGAATCAAAACTCAGGTGTTTTGATCGGTGAGGGGACACTTGAACTTAAACACCTCTGATTGGCCATTGCGTAAAAAAAAAAAATAATAAAAAAAATCAACATATATGTCTGTGATTGACTACATTACTCAACACTGCACAAACACACTGTAAATAGACACCTTGAAAGCCCTCCTTTGCTCAAACACAAATACGGATTTGAGTGTTTGCCAGATCTTTTTGGTCAATATTATATTTTTACAGCCTCAGCTGAGGGTGCTCTTACTTTTGTTTAAGGGTGTTTAGCACCCATAGAACCAGCTTGCTTCAGAATAATGTCACGGAGATCATTCATGAAGTTGTTTGAACACATGGCATCCATGCACATCTGAGCACATGCGCACTTTGTTCAGAGCTGTAATAATGTGATTAAGGCATTTGCATGACTGTTTATTGCAATTAAAATCAGCATATGCCACATAGAGTGTGTTTACATGCACCCTCATAATACGGTTATTACGGGATTTTGGCAATATTACATTTAAACTTTACCTCATGCAAACTCAATACTTGTTTGAGTTACTAGTTAGTTAAATGTTTGAGTGCCTCGTGATCTATATACACTCTGAGCTGATCTGTCAACTCAGCTGTTTAAGAAATTATTGCAAGCTTTATTTATCTGTAGCCTCTGTGACTCCAGATGTTATATGATTCAGCTCCAGATGTTCACCTGTAGCATGGGCCACATATCTAGCATTGAAGGGGGATTTGTCATATGTGTTGTATTTGCAGTGATGGGGAAACTGTTTTGAAGCTTACTTGAGTCAAGTACTGACAAGTTACTATTTTGAGTAGTTAGCAACATGTAGAAATCACCATTCAGCATTCTCATTCACTTTAAATGGAAAACCAGCCTATCTAGTCACGTTATCTTGCTCATAACCTTTATAAATGTCAAACCTGTTCTTTTCTGTGCAGCAAATATGCATTATGATCATTGTCTATCAAGTTCAGTCACAATTTTAAATTGTTTATTAAAAAAAAAAAAATGCACATTATCCTGCATATTATACACCTACACACCAATAAATAAATTAAGTTACTTGCTACACTCAGAAAATGTTTGTAAAGTTAACTTAATTCAATTAAGGGAACTTTTCCACGTAATTAGGTTAGGTTGGTTCAACAAGAATAAAACTTCCATTTGTTAACTTATATTGGTATGAAAAGATTGATTATACGCTCTAGCCCTGTACAAAAACATTAGACATTGCAATGCTGCAGTTGACCAATTAAGAAGTAATTTATAGTGCAATATTATTTCCTGCAAGATATGAATGGATATATATATATCCCCACTGGCATCCTTGTTTAATTTTAATCGTAAGAAGGGGAATCCTGTGAGATTCCCACCCCGAGGCTTAATATCAAAGCTATATGAGTTCCACCCTGGGAGGACAGGGACAGTTGTGGAGGTCACAGTGGGACACTGCACACAGCATGGTGTCCTTGTACACATGTTCTCTTGTTTCCTCTATGGTATGATATACTCAAAAGCTGGAGGAAAAGATTTGTTGAGGAAACTGGAAATTGCATGGTCATGTAAATGAAAAAAGTCCCAAAATGAATGCCCCTGTAAAGCTGTTGCTGTGCTTCATTATTTATTTCTTTATTGATTGATTGATTGATTGTCAGTCATGAAGTAACATGTTCCCAGTTCTTAAAGCGATCTCAAAGTGTATCTTAAAATATACATCACCACAGTTTTTCATGTTTTTGAAAGAAAACAGTTTTGCAGGCAAGAGTCAAAATGTTAATTGCTGTTCACGAAAGATGGATGTTAAAACAACAGATAACTTTCACATGAGGCCTTATACTGGCTTTTGCAGCGTTACATGGAAGCTACACTTGGCAGCGGGGGAAGGATCAAGACAGATCAAGGGAGGGTAGAAAAAATGAGTGGTATACAAAAGGGATCTGAGAACAGAAAAGTACAGATGTGTTATTTTTAGTCCTTTTTTTCTTTCTTTTTTTTTGCTCTTATCTTTTGGCTTTGGACTTTTCATACCAGTGTTTGTTCATACTGAAAGTGGAGCACACTTGATTTGTTATTGTTTAGTAGTAGCAAATATTAATTGTTTTTTGGTCATCATTTTTTAGTGTAATAAGTTGCCTAGGTAGATGCTAACCTAATATGTGTAATATTGTGTGACTCATTACTACGCCATAAAAATAAATGTCTTTTTTTTTACAAATTTTATGTAAGTAAGCCAAAATCAAAGTGATTGCGTCTCAAATGCATTTCACGCGTAATCGTTTTATACAAACATGTTGAGTACCCCTTATTTTCTTCTGCTGAAGTTAGTCACCCCAGCAACATGTCTTTCTCTGCTTCCTCATTTTTCATTTAAAAATGTCTGATTCTCTGTTCAATACCATTCTTTGAGCATGCTTTACATCTCTTCTTTCACATTTGTCTCAGGCCGGCAGCTTTGTGTAATTTAGGAGCTGCTACAGAGGCTCTGATATGCTTCCTTGATCCCTGTTAGGCATGGATTGATTTCACAGGGATGGACATGGAAATCTCACAAATGGCAGGGTGATTTCTGAGAGGACGCAAGCACTCACACACGCGGACAGGCTGCCTGACTGACGTCTCGTCCAGGAATTCCTGCAAGCAGCATTGTACACAATCCCTGCATGTCCCTGTCCACAAAGACATTTTCCATTGAACTTATAAAGCATCAGTATCCTGTCCTTTCAAATCCCTGTACGCTTCAATTGTTTTGTGAACAAAATTATTTGTGTATATATATATATATATATATATATATATATATATATATATATATATATATATATATATATATATATATATATTTCCTCAAAAAAAAAAATTGGAGGTAGATACATGGTCAGAATTGCTGCATGGAAATTCTTAATTTATATATATATATATATATATATATATATATATATATATATATATATCTATATATATATATATATATATATATATAAATATATATAAAATTAAGAATTTCCATGCAGCAATTCTGACCATGTATCTACCTCCAATTTTTTTTTTTTTTTTAATTTTTTTTTTGAGGAAATAGATAAATACACAAGCCATTATACAATGGGCTACTTTTATGGTGCATTTATTTATATATTTGGCTGAAGCAATATAGTAGCTTTGTTTGAGGAATCCAATTTATTTTTTATTTTTTTTCATCTTCCCCTCAGCTGCAGCTTGCGAATATCATTTTCCAGTCATACAGTAGTTTGTTTGTGATAACACATAAAAACCAAAATGTCTGGTTTAATGAGTTGGTTACTTTTTTTTGGGGGGGGGAGGGTGTCTAAATTTTAACATAAATGCAATTTGAGGGAAATAAGTATAATAATTTAAATTGCAACCATCAATCATCACCAAATCAAATGTAAGAATATGGTGTGCATGATGTATTTGTTGGTTTTAGATGGTCCCTTAGGGATCTTCATATCCTGTTGTCATTGTATTAACTTTTCCCCCACTGCATTTTGAAAAAAACTTGCCAGCCACCACCAGCATTTTTGATCATTTTTACAAAAATGTCATGGCCTCCAGAATATTTTGTTGCATGAATATCTGAATATGCAATACATCAACGTACAGAACAGAGCTTCTACTAAAAAAAAAAAAAAATTCTAGCTTCAATCATTATTATTTTATTTATTTTTTTTCAACACTTGAATTCAGGTAAGTTTTAAAAAAAAAAAAAAGCAACATTTAGATCAAAAAGCTGAAAAAATTGCATTTTCATCAAAGACTACATCTTTTTTTGTTGAAGATCGCATTATCGCAGTGTCCCCGAGCATATAACAGTGAAAACACAGGAAAGCATTTTCTCATAAATAATGGAAAATTTTGTTTGGTTAGGGAAAGAGTTAAAAAAAGAAGAGCTGAATGAATGTTTGAATACTGAAAATCCAACTGGGTTGAAATAGCACAAGGCTGAGAAAAAATTTACAAAATCTAAAAAAAATTCTGTGACAACTTTTCATTTAAGATCTACTAAGACTTCAGTGTCTGCCTTTTGGTTTACCAAAGCATATATTCATTTATCTTGTTTTTGAATGCAATTGTACAGTTCAGCAGGATGCAGTAAGTAACATTATTACACATAAAGTTTTACTAAGGTGCATGGGTCTGTAGCTAAATAGCTTTGAAGGCAGATAACAGAGATTATTTTGTCTGTGGGTGAGTGGTGTGAATCAGCTTGTGAGACCGCCGGTTCTTAGAAAGAGCAGACTAATGGAGGTGTAAACGGTAAAGCCAGAGCTACATTTGGAAACTCTTCCTCAGACACAGGGGTCCCTCTAATGTGTGAAACAGAGAAGATACAAACAGGCACGAGCTTACTGACACTCCCGTCCTTCTGTGTTCCACGCTGACACTGGCTCACTGCACCCAGGTGGACCTGTGCCTGTTGCTGTGGCAACGCGATGAGCAGAGACGAAGGTCTCGGAGTATGTTGCTATGGAAAGCAAGCTCACATTATTTACTCAGCTGATTCATTTATCACACCATATAAGAAAATAAATCGGCTAATTCTGAATTAGTAAAACATCCAAGGTCTGTTTTTTCTTTGCCAGAGGTGCTCAGTCTCTGTCCCGCTGTGGTGTGAGGCTATATAAAAGTGTGTATGAAAGGCTTTTAATAATGCGCCAGCCATAGCATGCCCAGGTGGTTTGAAATTTTCTCAGCGGTGGAGCTCTTTAGAAAGTGAGAGTGACAAGACGCCTCAAGATTAAGCATATTGGCCCTAAGTGTGCTTGAGAAAGAGGTATCAAAGAAAGAAAAAGCTGCCCGGCCTAGCGAGGTGACATTTGCTACCTCAGTCACAAAAAGATGTAGATAAGAATTATATAAAGACATGGCATACACATTTTTGGAAGCCCAGAGGGCCTATGGTAAAAGACATGTTTACTGGTTATAAGAGGAGCTGACCTTCGGCAGTTATGTGATTTAATTTAACCATAGCACACTAAAATTTCTTACTAAATTAAATTTTCATCTCTGTTAGTGTTTATATAAAATGAGGCCAACTTGGTGTCTTTTTAGCAGCTTGCATTGTCTTTAAATGCTGAGTTGCAGAAGCTGTGCAGTTAGCAGTGTATGCCAAATGCATTTGTTTAATATTAATTAATAATTATTTTTAATATTTTAAATTAATATCATTTAAATATTTGGGCTCTTTCAGTTTTTCTGCAACAATCCACAACAATGCAGTATTTTGATCAAAAGTGACTGCAAATAATGTTACGAAGACATTTGTAAAAATATCTTTATTAAATCCTGTTCTTTTGAACTTTCTATTCATTAAAAATAAAAAAAATCATGAAAAAAATGGATCAGTTTACACAAAAATACTAAGCATTAGGGGTCACGTAATTTTATTTAAATTTAAATTTTTAATTTCATTGAATAAAAATAAAATTTCCATAATACAATTGTAATGCTATTTAGAAATATTACTGTTTTTTACTGGGTTTTGTTTAAATAAAAGCAGCTTCAGTGACCATAAAGCATTTTAAAAATCTTACCCAAAACTTTTAAACGGTAGTGTATATTTTAGAATATAGAATATTTTATATAATATGTTAACATAATGACATAATGTAGTATTACTGTTTATTTTGGTTAGATTTTTTTTTTTTTATTTATTTATTTATTTTTATTTTTGCTGTCTGAATGTGCCCTGTCTAAATCACAAAATAGCATGCAGCTAAAAAAAAAAAATATCCACAGTTACTAATATACATTTTCTGACATATATCTTTTGAAAATGATCAGTCGGCCAAGATTTGAACTTGTCATCCTGCATACTTAAAATAAGAAATGTCAAGCTACAACATCTCATACTAAGTGAGAGGCTGTGACCCCTGAGGGCTGGAATTCTAGATTCGCTCCTGGAAGAGACACTGCTCTTCATGCCTCTTGTTCTTTCTTTCTTCTTGAAACTTTCTGACTGCAAAATTCTTGAAGTATTCTGTTCCACAGGCTTTAAGGGACCAAATGGATATACAATCTTGAAGTTTGGGGTCTATTTGAGTGCTTATTAATGTTTCATTGGCTTTGGTTTGCTCATCTAGAGCCCCTGCAGTAACAGGTTGTCACTAACAGCCTTGTGGGTATTCTCTTAGGAAGATGAAACTAGGTTCACTCCAATTTATGGGTTTATTTCTTGTTCTAAAACAGTTATCACAATCACACTTATATTGTTAGCTTGTTTGTGTGTGTGTGTGTGTGTGTGTGTGTGTGTGTGTGTGTGAAAATTTTCACAACCAAATGTGATTATGAGCTGGCCAAACTACCAATTAATTGCCTCTGAAATCCTGCAGTTTATGGCACCTCTTGCCAGCTCAGAGATGATAAATAAATAAATAAATATAAATATGTATACATAATGAAGAATCAAAGCAGGTTTCCTCTGGGCAGATGCTGAGCCAATTATGAGCACATAATGTTACTGGCCATTCAACATGAGACAGACACCTTCAACCCTCAGTGGTTTTAGAACATAAATTCTGCATTTATTAAGCTTATCTCCACCCTAACTCTGAGTCTGCTTTTCTGCTGACACACTAAGAAAATAGAAATAAGCTAGATCCAGATAAAACATAAAGAGACCAGAGCCCTTGTGACCCAGAGTACTGAGAAAAAAAAAAGAGAGAAAAAAAAAAAAACACTTAAAGCTGGAGTATTCTTGACTTTCACACAAACTTTGGATTAAGTGTGAATCCATTGACTCATTCAAATGTTATAATGGCTTGCACAAAAAAATTTTTGACGGAAGAACCCACTGTTGATTTAACACTTGTTGAACATTATGAATGAACTCTATTTGAAACAAGAGTTTGTAAAAAAGAAATTAAAAAATTTTAAAAATCGTAATATAATATAATATAATTAGGTCTGTAAATTTAATGCATTAATTGAATTAAAGGGATACTCCACCCCAAAATGAAAATTTTGTCATTAATCACTTACCCCCATGTCGTTCCAAACCCATAAAAGCTTCTTTCGTCTTCGGAACACAATTTAAGATATTTTGGATGAAAACCTGGAGGCTTGAGACTGTCCCATAGACTGCCAAAATAAATAACAGTGTCAAGGTCAACTAAAGGTATGAAAGTCTTCTCGTCAATCATCGTCAGAATACTCCATCTACCATCAGATGTGCAATCTGGGTTATATGAAGCGACGGGAACACTTTTTGAAAATAAAAATAACGACTTAATTCAATAATTCCTTTGTCAACGGTCTACTTTGTGTCTCTCCATATCACCGTATGCTGTGTATGCTCTTCTGTGTCATCCCCGCTACAAGGATGCGCTGTTTTATTTCAAATCAAAGTTAAATACACGTAGAAACAGAACATCCTTGTGGCACAGCTGATACAGAAGAGCATACACAGCATATGGTGATATGCATGTCTGATGGCAGATGGAGTATTCTGACGACGACTTTCATACTTTTTATTGACCTTGACACTGCTATTTATGTGGCAGTCTATGGGACAGTCTCAAGCCTCCAGGTTTTCATCCAAAATATCTTAAATTGTGTTCCAAAGACGAAAGGAGCTTTTACGGAAACGACATGGGGGTAAATGATTAATGGCAAAATTTTAATTTTGGTGTGGCTTATCCCATTAATTAGTTATGGAAAAATAACGCAATAATTTTTTTCAACAGTTAATGCATTCAGTTGATTCGACTGTCTTACACTTTAGAACTGTAATTTTTCTTACATTTCAAACCAACATGATGCAGGGCAACAACTCACTGCGTGATGTAGCTAGTCCATAAATGCAGTTATATGCCCCTGAAATTCAATATATCGGAGCAAAAAATGTCCCTGTATGAGTTTTTGTCTCATATTTGTCATATTATAAGCTATATCACACAAGCAGTGAGTGCAGTATAGCACTTGTGCTGTTTGTGTGCCGAATAGAGTGGAAATGTGATGTTACATAACAGTTCAGTGAATAGGAAGGTAATATTGTGTTACATTTTAAACACAATATTGTCTGTTTTTGCTCAGTTTTACCAGAAGAAATATTGCATATAAAGCCACAGCAGAACTGTTGCGGATCTCCAATCAACATAGCGTTGACTGATTGGTCTGAATGAATCCGCGTTTTAAACAAATCGGGTGAACCAAAGATTCAGTGGCCCATTCACAAAGATATACAGCCATATACATCATTCCTGAATGAATCGAATAAAATGCATTAATGAATGACTCAATGACTTACTCATTTACCACAACCTGCTGAGTTTTATTTTCTTATTTAGAGTATCATTTATAAAAAAAAATTAAAAAATAATATAAAATCATCTTCTGTAATGTTCCATAGTTTATGTTAGGCTGTTGTAGCCTAAACGTTTGTGTGTAATCAAATTTGTTGAATCAATTAAAATATTTCTTTCTAAAGAATCTACCTTTGTCAATGTCTACATGATACTTTTCTTATTTAACACAATAATGGCTTTAAATGATCTTTTGGGGGTATTTTCACAGTCAAATTTAATATGCTTAAAAATAAAATTAATTAGATTAAATTTTTTTTATCTACTGACGCGTTAAATTACGCGTTAAATTAATATAATATAATATAATATAATATAATATAATATAATATAATATAATATAATATAATATAATATAATATAATATATTATACTTATATGCTATATATATATATATATATATATATACAGATGGTAGACAACCAAAATGGGTAATACCGCCGCTGGCGTTAACTTCAAGTCAGTCAAGTGTTAAAATCCTTCGCGAAACTACCACCAGGTGGCGCAAAGGGACGGATTGCGAACTGAATGTAATTGTAAAATGAGATAAAAGGAGGAGGTAAAACAACAATAACATTATGATATAACATTGTACCATTTTTAAAAAACCATTAAAAAATGTACAGTGAGTTAATTTCAAAATGTAGGATAGTCTTAGGTTACAGTCTACTCATCAAAAATTAATAGAAGACCTTTATACAAAGGATCTTATGCTTGCAATTGTTATTAAACAGTCATTAAATAAGGCCTATATATACGGATAAATAGCTAAATGGTTTCATTTTCGGTTCATTCTTGGTTTGAAAATTTAAAAAAAAATCCTTCAGGTTCCATTTGCAGATAATGAGACACGGTCCAGCATTTAGCAATAATTATGATTCATTCTGTTATTATTCTTGATTTTTCAAACTGCTACACACTTTGCATTTTTTGAATTATGCCTTTACTGTGTGACCAAAAATTTTGTATTTTCTGTTTCAGCTGTTTGATCGCGCTGGTGCCTCGCTCACATTCATTGGAAACAGTAGCCGTTCACCGTGCCATTCGGGTGCGAGCAGCGGTCCACTTTGGCATATTTTTGTTAATTATGATTTTTAATTTTTTTTCCCCCCCGTCGATACTGAAAACAGCGTGTACTACAAAGCCTATTTTTTCCTAATGAATAATAGTTAAGCTTGAAATAGGCAACATCACGAATATGGAAACGTTTGGATTTCTCTCCCGAATGAGAGCCCAACCTTACCTTATGGTTCGCTTTATATTATTATTCATTTAATTTTTTTTTTTTTTTGTTTATAGCTAAGCCTATATTATTATATACTGCAATTTTATTTATCCATTAGAATTATATATTTGTAATTTATTGTTCTGTTCTGATAAATTTGTTAAATTTAAAGGATTTGTTGTTAAGTGAAGAGAACTAAAAATATCCTGTTGGCACATTATAACATTATTTGGCCAGCCGTTATTATTTCTGAATGTAATAAAATTCAACTTATACATGACTTATATATTCTTATATATATACTTATATATTTTTTCCTCTTCACAAACTTAATTTATTTTTTAGCCTGTTTTAAAAAATAAATAAATAAATAAATAAAATAACATGCAGCAAACGAAAATAGGTGATTAATCGGTTAAACAATTGTTACTGTGGGGTAATTATAATTATTATATACTTAGGAACAGAGTCTGGGCCTAATCTAGGCTATCCAGGGGTTTTTTTTTTTTTTTTTTTTAATTTTCATTGCATCTGAAAATGACTTTTGTGCAGCACATTCACGCTCAACCTTCCTCGCGCGTTGCTCAGCTGTGGACTATTTAAAAATGTTTGATATAAAGGTTGCTGTCCCATTTTTATACAGGAATTGTTCATTTAAAAAAAAAAAAAATCGAATTATATTGTTAGTTCTAGATTATATTGTTAACACAAGTTTTTTTTTAATTTAGGCTATTTTAACATGCACTGTGACATTTTACCCTTTTTAACTAAACTCCTTGAGATTTTAAAGTCAGTTTAATAGTATTGAAGTTCAAGTTTTTAAAAAAAGGTTTTAAATGCTTAAATTATTTCTATGAATTAATAATATGTTATCAGGTTTTAATTGCTTAAATTATTTCTATGAATTAATAATATGTTATCATGTTTATTCTTGTAGAAAATAAGTGTTTTATTCTTTAAGAAAATAAGGGAAAAAATAAGGGACGATCCAAATATTATTCATATTTGTTTTGCTTCACCTATTTATGTAAGCTACAATTATTCTAAAAAAAAAATAATAATAAAATGTAATTAAAAGTTCCATCGGCCTGAGTAAATTTGACCATTATAGAATTGTGACTTTAAAGGTTAGTGATTTAGGAGGTGAAAATACTGTGAAATTACAAATGTTATGGGATTTTAAAGCATAACAACTGAAGGGCTATGAAACGTTAGCCCAGTGGTTCTCAACCTTTTTTTCCAACGGGCCGCACTATGGTCCAAGTGCAAGTCTCGCGGGCCGCACTCATATCATTTACATATTACGTCATCAATACAAACCAACCTGATTTATAATATTATAGCCTAAATATTATGATATTTAATCGATTACATTCATTGAAATAAATTAATAATTCTACTCCCCATAAATAAAACACCTGATGCTGTCGGGAGCTGACCAATTTTGTGAAATTCGGCTCGAAAGGAGTAACAGCACAATGAAGTTGCGATTGTAAGTTGCAGTCTGTAAGACGCGCACGGGAGCATGACTTGACGCGCGACATTGCAGAAAATGTGCGTTCACAAATGTAGCCTATGTTGATCCAAATATGGAAAGCACTTTCGAATTTAATAAGATGAGGTTCTCTCCAGAGATGTTTTGCCACATTTCTGCAATTAAGGATGATTGCTGCGTAGTATGGGTGTTTCTATTTGCCTGAACTTCTTCAAGTGAGTTACGGCGCAAACCGAAAATCTAGCACTCTCCTTCACTGCTGATACTGCGACTATTCTTGTTTGTATGTGTTCATTCGCTGGCATTTTCCACATTTCTTTTTACTCCCTTAAAAACAAATTTGTCAATTCTGATGCTCAATTTTACCGAACTAATGGCTGTTGATGACTATTTGAATTGAATTCTGCCAAAGTGCGCGCTTGTATGTGTTCATATGCGGAACGTAGGTCTGCTCATGTCTGAAAATAATATATGAAAAACAAAAGAATTTTACATATAAACATTAGGCTATAGCTTATATTTCTTTAGTACATTTTTAAATGAATGTAAAAACTAAAATGAATTGTAAAACTGAAAGTTATTTTTTTTTAATTGTGTTCAGCATGGTGGGCCGCATTTGAATTCGTGGACTGGGCCGCGGTGTTGAGAACCGCTGCGTTAGCCAATAAAGCATTTTTTTAAACAATGGCACTTAAAGTTTTGAACTAAAATATTATTTCAACCATATAGCCTGTGAATAAACAAAATGCATACTTTTCAATGAAAGAACACTGAGAGTTTGCTTCTGGTGTTTGGATTTGTACTTCAATAATAAGCTCCAAGTTTAGGAATAGCCAACACGGTTTTTTTTTTTATCTCTCTCTCTTCTCTCTTCTCTCTCCTCCCTCTCTCTCTCCTCTCTCTCTCTCTCTCACTCTCTCTCTCTGTCTCCATCTCTTTAACTCTCTATTTAATAAACAGCATTAACTTACAATAAAATACATCTTCCTTCAGGTAGACTGAATGTTTTTCTGTCTTGCTAAATGTTGGGCTCATGATCAGTAAGTTGTATTCGCTCAAACTGATTTAGTTAAATCAAAATTTGCGGACTTTGAAGCTGGGCGCAGTTAGCGCGAGTCACGCGCGCTGTGAAGCGGGAGCAGCTGATGGAGGACTCCGCTTGGTCTTAAAGCCTTCCGCAAACGCTACGTTCACATATAAAAATTATTTTCGTAAAATAATGATTAATTATCAATGGATAATTTGTTATTATTATGGTCTTGTGAAAACAATAATATGGGCTGCGGGAAAATAATGAATAAAAAGAGTAAGGCTGCTGTGAGTGCAGGCATGTTTCAACACAGTAAACATGAGAAACACACCGTTCCTCACAGCCAAAAAACAGACGAATTCAGTTCAGCTGGAGGGGGTTGGGGTAGTTATGTATAGCTTGTGGGGGTCGAGATAAAGGTGTGAATCTCTTGGTCTTTCATATGGACAGTGTCTTTATGAGGGTATCAAACTTGCAGAACAGGTTTAGATAGGACTCGTCATTTTGGTTTTAGGGCAACTTTGAAGAAAGGTTTTGTTCCACTTCAAATGTTTACTAATGTATAGCAATATAGTTTATTAGTTATTATAATTTCATAGGAAGTTGCCTTAACTCAATAAAATAAATAAATAAATAAATTCGCAAACGACATCCAGACCAGTCCAGACATCAGTATGATCCGTCTATGATGTTTTATAGGCTTTTTTTAGATTTGGGAATAAACATGCGTTACAGACATGACAAAAAAATTTTTTGGAGACATTATTTTTATTATTATTATTATTACTTTTTTTTTTTTTTTTTAGCCTATTTACAATGCAGAAACCAGAAGCAACAATATCTGCAGAGAAGGGGTGGGCCATTCTCAAAAAAAAAAATATCAACTTTTATTTCAATTTTCGTTTTTGTGTTTCAGAGGAAAAATCAGTGCTTAAGGCATCTCTCCATTACAGACCGTTCTGAAAGAAGAATTCATGCAAACGCGTATAAAATGCTTTAAAAACTTTAACAGAGATGTCTAGAGGCTATTTAATAGGTCTGCCTCCCATTTAAGAGTTTTCTAGTTACTAGTCGTTCATGTGTCATTATTCAACTAATCGCAGGATTATATTACATTTTACATCTATAATCCATAATGAGCCTTAATATATTTCGCGCTCAAGCACATGCATTAAGTTTGCCCCAAAGCACAGGAAGAAGTAGCCCAATAATTGTAAAAAAAAGGAGACATTTTAATTATTTATTAATAAACAAATGTTTTCTTGTCGGCTGCAGATGAAATTCACAGTGCTGCCTCTCTCCACATGAACGCGCTTTTTAAAGATAAGAGAAACCTTCACAGATTACACAATGCTTTCATTCTGAATTGATTCGTTTAAAAGACATTTCAAGCTTTCTGTAGATATATTTCTCATGTATGTGAGACACCACAATTTTAAGTTAATTCATTATCAGGAAAAAATTCAAGTGTTCTAGAGGGCGCCTCCCTCCCTGCATGCGCATTAATAATTTTCGCAAAAACACTTAAATATGAATAGTTATTCACATTTTGCATATGCATTACAACCGTAAATTATTTTTTACATGCAATTATCCAAAATAAAACCAAACAAGATTTGTAGTGAAGATAAAACAAATAAGAATAAAATGCTGCGCATGCACTCAGCATCACTCGCGCGCCGCGCCAAATCTTGCACGCAGGACATTTTTACACACACCTGCATTTAAATGTGGCTGCAATATTTTTTTTTTTTACTTAAATTCTATGTAAGCAAGTAACGGCGGCTCCCTTTAAAATCACTGAAGTTGTCTATTAATGAAGCTTTTTTTTTTTTTAGGTTACATCATTTGCAGTTTGGTGATTATAATGAGAGAACTTGAGTTTAATCGTGAGGACGTTTTATTAATCCGTCCATTCTTTAGAATTTCAATGATTTAGCTAAATCGTGCAGGTTTAATTTATTCGTTTCTTGTTTTAATCAGGCCTAAATAATGGGAACGAAATTATATACAGTGCCTCACGTTTTTACTAAAAGAAAAATAATTTATAAAAACAAGCAACAATTTCTTACAGACAAATATATTTTCCAAGAAGTTGTCTGTCAAAATAAAGGACAGTTAACGAATAACAAAAATGCATGTTGTTTTATTAAAGGAATTTTAAAATATAAATTAAAAATCTAGGCCTAATATATGAGAATATTGACATTTTTGCATATAGATCCATGTAGCCTAGCTCACTAAAATAGGCCACTTTTAATGCTCTGATGCAAAGTAAACCACAATTTATTTTGAATAATATAACACATAATTCATGTTATATAAATAATACTGCACACCTATTAAATGTGTCAATCTAAAATATGGTGTATTATACTGTGTAGCTTAGAGAAAATATAAGCACAGGCTCAGGCACAGGCTTGACATTTATCCTGCTTGAATTCGTTCTAAGAAATGCACATAACTTCATAATTACCAAACTTTCATCTGTGAATATTAAATATTTTTAACTATAGTGTTTTTTCTTTCATTTTCCCTGGGACTGCAGGCAGTCAAATGTAACACATCAGAGAGGCAAAACTGACGTCTATTTGGGGGGCGGAAAATGGCTGAATGGCGCTTGTGTTGAAAACTTGTGATTAAAGCGCCACTCAGTGGCGGTCAAAAGCTGCAAATGCACTTTGCAGACGGCCGGCGGCGGGCGGTAGAGCGGCGGTAGAAGTGACGTTTTTGGATGTCTACCTACTGTATGTATGTATGTATGTATATATATATGATATATATATATATATATATATATATATATATATATATATATATATATATATTAACTTGTATTTCTATAATGTTTATTTCAAAGACATAATGGCAAAATCTGAGTCGGAGTATTACACTGAATGAAAATTTAGCAGTTTGGGAACATTATTTCTCCCATATTTGAGACATTTTAATCAAAATTATTTGAAACATTGATGTAGATATTTTACTTGCATTCAATATGTTTGCTATATATATATATATTATATATATAATATATATATTATATATTATATATATATATATATATATCTATTATATATATATATTGTTGTAGTTATTTTAAGCTTAGTCAACACACGATTTTTGGTAGTTCACCAGTAAATATCTCATATTATCTCTTAATTAATATTTTTTTGTAGGCCAAAATAGTGTGTGATCCCCGTAGGTTTATCCTCAAACGAAGAAGAATTAAACTGTCTTTAAAAAGTTCCACTGTTGGGTCTATTTATATAATCATCTGAACAAAACAGCATTTTGATGCTTAATTTTAACAGCTTTTTCTCTGGGGCATAAAACAAAATACACATTTATGTCAGTGACAAAAATACAGACTTATGTCTTTGGCAAAAAATATGCAATTTTATAATGTCTTAGTTTTAAGTCTGATCTAAGAAAGAAGAAAGAAACAATTGTACCTCAGACTTGTATTACTGACTGACTTCTGTGAAACATAAAAGAAGATTGGAAAGAATTTTGGGGTCCTAACAACACTGGACCCCGTTCACTTTCATGGGCAAAAACACACAAGCCTATTGTGTTTCACGTAAGAAAGCAAGTCTTACAGGTTTGGAACAAAATGAGTGAAGAAATGACAACATCTGTCATAATTATATTTTTTTCCCCCTTATTTTATTTATTTATTTATTTATTTGAACAAGCATTTTGACTTCATTTTTGATCTCAAAAGACTCAGTCTATGTTGTCATGCATAGCCAAACCGTCTCCTTCAGCCGGAACTCATGCATGTGTGTCATTACGATATAGAGGGAAGCTGCTATACTCTTCTCCTATTTAGAAGGAATTGTGGGATTTGCAAATGATTGCATGTCTTGCCTGTTGTGTGCAGGGGGTGATGAGTGTTCACTGCAGTTGCCTGGTAATTGTGCACGCACAGAGAGGCTCTGATTGAATCGTTGCTCAACAAAGCAGAAACTACTTATTGAGCTAATGCGCAAGTGTGTTGGGATCAATTTCACAATGTCACTTTTAAAGTATAGACTATGGAGAGTAGTAGGCATTCCAGAGCGGATTGTGCCAGAGCTTTCATATTCATTTTTATGTGTGTGGACATGCAGCTTTCATAACCTGCCTTATATGTGCTAGTTAATGTGACTGTAGAAGTCACAGCAAGACAGTGCTTTCTTGGTAACTATATGTTTTCTTTAGTGATTTGTTTGTGGTGTTGCTCTCAAGGAGTTGCAAATCACTTATCATTTATGCTGGTTTGCTGGTAAAACAAATCAATCCTCATCAGCATAAAATCATTTTTCCTGAATCTGCTTTGAAAATATATTGCATGCTAAGCAGTGTTGTGATCGTTGTGAACAGATGCAAACTTAATTTCTTGACCTTGCTGTTTCATTTACCCGTCTTGTGATCTCAGCCTTAAATTTATCGGCTCAAAGTTCAAAAGCGTGAGCTTACTAGAGCAGATGTGTTTACTCGATGATAAGACTCGGTCACACCTGCACTAAACAGCGCTGTGAATTCAGCAAAGAACACAAATGACTCTCTCAACTAGTTTAAAGGCAGACGAAATGACACTGACAAACAGGAGAAACACTGTGAGCAACAATACAGTCAGAAGACTTTTTAATCTACAAATTGCCATCATTTATCATGGATTTACTGCAGTAACACTAACATAATAATCATACAAAATTTCATTATATTATAAATGTAGACAAGTATTAAAGAGTAATGGATTTTATTTATTTTTTTCGTGATAAAGCTATAGTGTTTGTGCATTTATACTAAAGGTATTTAGACTACTGTTTTTTTATACAAATACCTAGAAACCAAGTTACATTTTTACCATGGTATTGAGGTTCTGTATATATGGTTTTAACTGTGGTTATCATGATCTAAATGTATGCTACTAAAGAAGACCAGTGGTTAATTTAAATAAAACTCAAACAGTAAAAAAAAATCAAATTCACCAAATATAAATTAAATTGTTAAAAAAATATATATTTTATTATTATTATTATTTATTTTTTATTATTATTATTTTTTTTTTTTTACAGATATTACTGTTTTTGATAAGGACCATAAATTTATATCTGCATCCCAACTCGAGCAACTACTACTGTCAACTCAAGCTACTGTCAAATGTGCATTTCTAAGAGACAAAAAAAAAAGAAAAATGCATTATTATTAATATCGCAGCCCGCACTACAAACTGTGCTGAAGATACGCGTCATCAAATGCAACACAAACCCATTTCATGATATTGACTTGAAACAATATCACTCGTTAGAACATGCAAAAATTAAGAAATGCATTTTTCTATTAAAGGTGACATAACATATTGACTTTGCTATAGTGCTATTATCATCTACCAACCCAGGAAACGTGAAAAATGATTAACCCAGTAACTTTGTTTTGGTAAGCCTTTTTCTGCAAGCTTCTGAAAAAACGAGCACGGCAGATTTTGCTCCCTTTGTGACATGACAAAGGGATCTTATTATAATATCACCCCCCCCTTTATCTGCATGTTTCCACTCATGGCACCGCCATTCTTGTTTTCGAGGGTGACAATGGTCTACCAGTTATAATGCCATAGTAAATGTTCGAGCAAAGCATCTTAACTAGCTGCAGAGACGAACAGAACACTATTTAGAGTTCCACCTCAGAGAAGACAAGAGAACAGTGGACTTATTTATTTACTGTATATTACGCTGCTGCCACACAGATCTAATTTAAACATGCAATTCCTTTACCAGCTGTTTACCTTCACAGACGTGTTTTTAACAAACTTTTGTGTATTTGAAGTTTTTGTGTTAATGTGATGTTATGGTGAGTTGGTTTATTAGTGGCTTTTCTGGTGATGGATTTGATTTGATGGGGGATAATAGGTCACCTTTAAGATATTTATTTTGTTATGGAAAAATGACTGGAAAAGTGTAAAGAATTCATAAGCATGAAGTGTTTGTCATGTTCTGACCGTAAAGAGTGGTTTAAAACCACATTTAACAGTCTGCTTTCTACAATATTCACTTAGGAGCAATTTTGTTTCATGTAGGGATGAAATCTGTTTCATGTAGGGAAGTATGGATACTGATACTGGTATCGGTATGGGGCCTGATACTGCACTCCTGTACTCATACTCATTAAAATGCTCTGGTGCCAAAAGCCGTTACCACACAGCGTGTGAACAGTGCTGTGTCCAGACAAGAAAACATTAACAACAGAGAGCAGAGTGGAGTTATTAGAGATTAAGGGGGTCTATAAAGTATATGTATGTAATTAATATAATGTTAAATATTCAATATTCATGCCTGCATATCTGATGTGCTCAAGCTGCTAAGCAAAGAACTCGGAGTGGATTGAGTCTTCCTGTCTAAGTGACTGACTGGAATGAACTGTAAAGTGCACCAAACTTTGTTGCAATCATGAAACTATTTCTCAACTAAAATTAATTCGGAAAGGAAAAAAAAAAGTGATGCAATATATATATATATAATTGAGTCCCATTCTTCACCAGGTTACAAGAACAATGTTTGCTCTTATATACATATAGGGGCAGCTGTGGCCTAACGGTGAGAGATTTGGACTTGTAACCAGAAGGTCGCAGGTTCGAGTCTCGGTGCTGGCAGGAGTTGTAGGTGGGAGGGAGTGAATGAACAGCGCTCTCTTCCACCCTCAATACCCATGGCTGAAGTACCCTTGAGCAAGGCACTGAACCCCCAGTTGCTCCCCGGGCGCTGGATCTATAGCTGCCCACTGCTCCGGGTGTGTGTTCACGGTGTGTTCACTTCTCACTGCTGTGTGTGTACACTTGGATGGGTTAAATGCAGAGCACCAATTTCGAGTATGGGTCACCATACTTGACAAATGTCACGACTTTCACTTTCTTTGTTTTTTTTCTCTTTGGTTCAGTGTAAATGGAGACAGAGAAAGAGAAACAGAAGGAGGGTCATAGATGCAGACATAATGCGAGAAGCATCTCTTGGCATTTCAGCACTAGGGCAGGATGTAGCGACCCTTAAAATGGTTAAAGCAGTCAAACTGCAAAGGTGGTACAGTCAGTCCTGTGAGTTATAGACTGGAGATGACAAATGCAACAGGGCCACAGGTAGAACAGCATAGGAGGGAACATCCAGAGGTGGCGCAGAATACTTAAAGTCTCTCAAGGCCAATAGGGATTTCTGTTTAAGAAACAGAGCTGTTATGCATTCATGATTTATGTTTGCAAAATCAGAATGAGAAAGTAGATGGTTTTTATTATTTTGAAGAGTTCTACCAGACCAGCTTTGGGAGACTCTCATATTCATGCCACTTGTTCAATCAAGTTAATTAATGGTTAAGGGAGCACTCAACTCAGTCCTGGTTAAAATCACAGTCTCAAGTGTATATTTCTCACACCAGGATCCTCACTGATGGTTTAACAGCAGGATTCCAGGCCACTATGGGATAGATGAGTTTTCTCTCCACAGGTATGGATGATTTTGATTTCTCCTGGTTATTAATTTGATTGGTTGGCATATTTCTAATGCAATTAGTCTTGTTTACATGCCATTTATTTAATTTACATGATCACATCACTCTCTTTTAATGACACATGGCTGGGATGCGAAACATACAGCATGCCAAAAAGGTCAGATAATGTCAGGTTGGTTTTCCACTGAATAAATAAGGCAGAGAGGCTGAAGAATCAATCCTGTCTCACACATTCACACCGTTAGCACCAAAACGTCTGCAAGAAGATCCTCTCTGGAGCTTTTCTGTTCACCCAAATCCAGCCTCATCTCTCCACTTCCAGTTATTTGTTCAGCAGCCCAACACACTCCTTCTCTATAAAAAGTAGTTGATGTAGATGCATCATAATATTTTATTCAACAGGGCACCTCAAATGTGTTTCCTTACATATTCTGGCATTTCAGTTGGGAAATGCAGCACCGGTCCAGCTTGTTCAGCAAAAGTTCTGATTCAAAGTTTTATTTTGTCAGTCGATATGGCACACAACAGAAAATGCGGTTCTGCAAGGCTTCACGTGGGACAGGGATGTTGCCATTCTCATACTCAAACTGTCGCACAAAAGCAGGCTTATCCAAAGACAATGGCAGTCTAATCCGCACAAAACAGCGTTTCGGAGGTAAGACAAAACGGCGAGCCGGGTGACAGAATCTAAGCTGCCGTACAGCAGAGCTAATCCTGATGTGTGATACAGAGATGGGAAAGACTGATAAACATCCACAGCTAATGAGAACACAACCCCCCCCCCCACAGCTCATCTCATATGCCACCCTGAGTTTGCACTTGCCAGACAGCAAGAAAGAAATGGGTATAAAGAGACAAAACACAATTACTGAGTGAAAGGGGGGTAATATTTGAGACTGAGAAAGCAAACGTGTACCTCGAAATGGCTCCAACAAGTTCTCCATTTGAAGATAGATTGTTTACCTCTACCTTTGACATCATTCGCAGAAAAAAAACAAAAAACAAATAACAAGACACCCACGGGAAGACAATGCAAAGTGAATGACAGCTGCGGTGAATGAGCGGCGCCAACCAGAGCTGAACATGGCAACCTGCCTGTGGGTGACTGGGAAGAATGGCAGTAGTCCATTACCGAGGCTAATGAGAGTGTGAAAGAAATCAGCTCTGTGCAAAAGCCTATCCAACATACTGTCAATTCAGCCACATCTGCCAACAGCACATAACAGACGGGTTTGGCCATGCAGACGGGTGGCACATACAATCCAGTTATTCCACATTGATATGGAACTTACGAAGACAAAAACACCTACATTTGCACCTGCCACGACTGAAAATGGCATCATGTAGCATTAGCGTACCACTGTGCACAGAGCTGGAAAAGTCATTATTAACAGGTTGAATTGTGCAATATAAATGTTAAACAGCTATTCCGGGTCTAATACATGTTTCAAAGACATTTCTGCACTTTGAGTGTACTTCTGTGTTGGAGTGCACTGACTATATGGAACACAATTATTTTCTGTCATTATAGTCTGCTGAAAACTCAAGAATGCTGGGCCCAGGCTGGTTTATGCTGTGCTGATCTGGTGGCCAGAGTCATCTATTATTCATGCAGAAAGCTATCTGTTAGCATTTCCTGTTCATCTCAATGCCAGATGCTCAGCATGGGACATTAGAAGTACTGTATATAATTTGTAATCTTTGCTATTGGGCACTCATTTTCAGACAGTTATTTCAAGCCAATTGTCTGAGCTGTAAATTAAATAAAATCAAAAGTAATCAAAAATAAATAAGTAAAACAAAATGATATTAAGCAACACATAAAACAAAAAGAAAAAAGAAAACAAAAACAAAACAAAAAGCAAAAACTAAACAAAAACTAAAATGAAGAACATAAACACAAAACAAAAACACAAAAAAGCAAAAACAGAAAAACAAAATACAAAATGCAAAGAAACACAAAACAAAACAAAACTTGTAAAAATACAGTTACCATCAGGGAATAACAAGCGATTCTAACCAGCCAAACCTTGAGCAAGAATTTTTCTCCAAAACAAACTATTTTTAGTGAGCATCATTGTCCAGTATTTCTAGTAAAGCTGAAATATGCTGGGGACCAGTTTCACATCGAACTTGTGTAGAATTAAAAACAAAATTCATATAATATAATATAAATAATACATTTATATAATTTAAATAATAATAATAATACATTAAAATGTAAATTTTTATTTATTTAAATTATTGTCCTGTAAATTAAAATTACAGGACATGAGGAGCTATAGTGAAGTAGTGAAATCACTAAATGTTCCCCTGAGCCTAATAGTAGAGGGTGAGAGAATGCATGAATGATGCACAAAGGAAGATGCCTTATCTCTAGAAGCATTGCAAGGTGACCTCTTGTGGTCTATTCAGCCCAGCGTGGTGAGAGTACAGTCTAAACAAGCTCAGAAAGAGAATCCTTCAGGTTCATGGGTACACACTGTGTCTAGCTCACTAAAGCTCAATTGAATTACAGTCCACCCGAACTAAGAAGGACCCTGAGCACTATCGATTGCCGCTCCTGGGTGGTCATGGCTGACAAAAATGCCTGTAAGGTACAAGATACTCATGAGTATACACTCAAATCCACTGAAAATGCAAATTTATATTATATGTCCATTATGTTTACAAGACTACCCCATAATTTTAAGTGATTAAGTGATATACTTTTCTCCAGAAGATAAACTGAATCTGGTCGGTATTGACATATATATATATATATATATATATATATATATATATATATATATATATATGTATATATGAAAAGTTTGGTTCCAAAACGCGATAAACTATTAAAAAAAATAATAAATTTAGTTTCTGCCAAAATCGGTATAGTATCTGGTCGGTATTGACATTTTTATTTTTTTATTTTACGCAAAATACAATATCCGCCGAGTTATTAGGTCATGTTTTCTCCCTTTTTTTTCCAAACTGCGACAAACACCAGTCTCCTTTCTCTGCAGAACGCGATATATCTGCTGAACCAATCACAGCACACCATTCCACACACTGTAAACGGTAAGAACCAATCACAGCACACCATTCCACGCACTATAGATGGTAATGACGGCGCTTTGAATACACCCGGCATCCTAGTCTTCCTCATCTACTTTGTTTGTACTTTGTGATCAACAGTAAAGCCGGTTCTGTGATAAATCTCCATCGCATGCTTTCAGATGGAGCGCCATTTAATACACAGAGCCATACATCACTGACAAGTTATGCAATAATCACGTTCATAATCGCAGATGAGTCGCATTTGATTATGAACACGATATTGCATAGCTTTCAGTGTAAGTGTTTAAACATGTTTTTATTAATGCCATTTATGTTTTTGTTAATTCAGCGTATAGCAATAGTCAACTAAATGAATGTAACATGGCAAAGATGAATGCACTTTTGGAAGTTGAATGTAAGGGTGATGTCATTTTGGAATTTGGAATCTGTGGTTTAATGTTATATTGTTGTTCATGTATGTTCATGATGAAATTTTATTATATTATTGTAGGCCTAATTAATTTATAGCAATAACAAGATGACCCATTGAATTCATTTTGGGAGTGATGACTGATGATTGTATTTTTAGTCCAGTGCCTGTATATAAGATTAGTATTGAACAAGTACAGAGCCTGTCATATGTGGATCAGCTTACTATATCGTGTATTTTCAACAGTTTCAATATTAAAAAAATAACTTTTATATCGAAAAAAAAAAAGGCGTCATGGATTTTTGCATTTTTGGGAAAAAAAATATAATAATAAAATGTTACCATAAATCTTTGAAAATCAAAATCTGGATTAGAGTTTTTAATGTTATCATAACCTAAAGATGCTATGTGAAAGTTTGAAACAGAAAATAGTGGTTTTCATCTTGCCACTTTCTTGGTAAAGAAAACACATTTTTACTCAAATTAATCAAAATGGATTTATTGGGTTTTGGAACCAAACTCGTCATATATATATATATAGTAATTCATATATGTATAGTAAGATGGCATAATTAAGTTCTCTGCCTTTTGGAATATGTGTGCTTCTAACACAAAGTCTTTGATAACTTCAGAGGCACCCTATGTAAGCAGCTCAGCAGGTTTCTGCAAAGAGCAGGTCTAGTTTATCACACGCCTGTCATATCAATCGCTCTTCCAAAGATAACAGAATATAGGGGTCAAACTATATATTTCACAAACACTTCTCTTGAAATATGCTCTCTCTCAGTCTCTCCTTCTGTGATATTGAAATGCAGAAGCTCTGGCCCAGGTCAGTTCTCTGTTCATTCTCTTTGATGCAGGACGGGGGGTGGTGGTGGTTGGAGGTGTGGGGTGGGGTTCGGGACCTTTCTGGATGTTAAGAAAACACCAAGGAATGACCAAACCCTCTGCTGTGAATGTGTGCATCAGTGTGAGACACATACACACATGACCTATTGTACTGTACATTAGGTCATGTGTGCTATGTGTCTCATGCATGCATGCATGTTTGAGCAAAACACTGCTGTTGCCCCTGAGGCTAAGACTGGGCTCTTTTCATTTTCTTTTGGCCAAGCACTTGTTCTCTCTGCTTTCTCTGGTGGAAAACACCAGCTTAAACCACTTGGTCAAACTCAGAAAGAGATATTAGAGAGAATGGAGCAAGATTTATAGTATGATTACAATGCTGAAAAATTAAGTTTTAAAGCTTGACTAAATGCTGTATGATGAAAGTGGTTAATAGAACTTTAAAATCTAAACTGAAAGTCTTCAAAAGTCTTATGTATCATTTTCTTCTTTTTCAAGTTTCTAGTTAATTGTTTTTTTTTCTTTCTTTTTTTTCAATACCAGGTATACTACTACTACTGGCAACAACAGAAATAGTGTAATTAGCTATTAAAAAGAACAACAATTATAACATATTATTATTAATATTATTATATTTGGCCTCATTTACACTGCAGGTCTTGATGACCGGTTCTGATTTGCTGCCTATATCCAATTTTGTTTAGCTGTCTATTTACACGTTCTTTAAATTACGACCCATATCTGATTCATGTGTTTACACTTGCCATACCATCTGAAATATCGCGCATGCATTATTGTCATTTACCGCCTCCACATGTGCTTCCTCATGAGAATAATGTGATTTCTGCTGACATAACGAGTCACAATGAGCAATTAAATAAGAAAGAAAAAAAGTGAGGGGAAAATGAAATTCTCCATTAAAAGACCTTCAAAATGATTGACAAAAAAATGACAGAGTCACACCCATTCGAAGTCGATAGTGAAGTCCTCCGTCTTTTCTTCTTATTAATTACTATATTAATAATCACAATACAGCTATTTTTATTTTATTTTATCTTTGCTATTATAAATAAGAACAGATGCAAGAAAAAAATACAGTCCCGTTTACACTGTCATAGAACAGATCCGATCTGTGTCACATATGAGCAAAAAATCAGAACTGGGTCACATTTAACTGGCAGTGTAAACGAGGCCTTTGACAGAAGAATGTCTGCAATATGAATTTTGCATGTGAATGTTTATTTTATGCATGTGACAACACATGCTAGTGACCGTATTTCAAGCAAGGTCACCATCTACTTCCCTACAAACAGATACAACTGTTCTCCCCTGAGTGCACTCTATAAGAGACAACCTGTAGCACAAACTCATGCATCTTTAGAGAAAGGATACATATGACAGAAACTATTTGAAGAGTAGTAGGATTTTCCACTCAACCACTGTCTCAAACAAACACAAGCTCACCCTACTTCACTAACCACTGACCCTACAAACAAACAACTAAGACAAGAAAAGCAGCAAGAATAGAAGAAAAAGCCTTGAGTGCATGGAAAAGGAGGTGGCAAGAAAACAGTGGGCGAAAAGGAACTGTCAGAAGAGCTTTTAGCCCAAGTCACTTAGCAAATGCTCCTTAAGAGGCTGCTGAAAATTGGCATAAAATATTAATACAAGGCAGATCAACGTGTGTGTATGTGTGTGTGCGTGTGTGTGTGTGTGTGTGTGTGTGTGTGTGTGTGTGTGTGTGTGTGTGTGTGTGTGTGTGTGTGTCTGTGTGTTTAGCAGAATCAGAACCGAAGCATTTACTTCCCAAGACTCTGTATATTTCACAATCTGACACCTTTAAACATAATTATGGATATTAACATGAAATAATAAATGTATTTTAATCTGCATCAAGTTCAGGCCAAATAGCCATAAATTATGGCATCATTGCCAATCAATCACACTGGCCATTATGAATATGAAGAAAATGTTATTCCAAGAGGTAAATCTTAAATTTAAAAACTTAAAAAAAAAGAAAATACATTTTTTTCAGGATAAATGATGTCCATTACTGTCCTGAAAAAAAGATGCATGTAGGGCAGAATAAAGGTAAGCAGCAACAGCTTTGGAAGGGCGAATGCGAGCATGGGATTTATTGTATTTATAAATCGCATTTGCCCCTCCATAAAGACTTTACTGTAAACATGAGCCTTACTAAAGGAGGACTCACATGTTCATATTAGTATTTCTTATTGAACCTCTGCTAATAAAGCACTCATTAATAAAGCAGTCTCGGAGTGTTTACTGCTAGGCTTGCAGCATAATTTAATTATAAGCTTAAGCAAACGATTAAAGAGAACATTGCATTCAAATTAATAGCAAACAAGATATACGTTTGAGGATGAACAGGTTCAACCTTTTGACAGTGTCGTAAACATTTCCAACATATAAATCAATTTCACAAATAAGAACCTAAGGAACATCTCTTGTATAAACACATCAATATAACATACTACAATAATTCACAAAATATCTGTTACATATTGGTTATCTACTGATATTAGAGTTTGTTTGTTCTTACTAGTAGATATTGGATAATTTCTTTGCCGCCAATAACGTTCAATTAAAGTTTATCCATAAAAACACATAATTTTATGAAACTGGTAAACATTTAGCAAATCTCTAAATTAATATTTTTTTTTCATTGCAATATTGTGCAATGTCGTGGTTATTAGCCATAATATAAAAATAATTATTGGCTTGCCGTATCATAATTGTAATCTTGTAATGTAATATCTATAGTTGTGGTCAAAATTGTACATACACTTAGTAGTATGTACAGTATGTGAAATATCTTATTCAAGTCAGTACTAAAAATAAAAATAATAAAATAACATAAATTTGATCCCTCTTATTTTGGTAAAATAATTAACATTTTGCAGATACTGCAAAGGGTATGTACAATTTTTGACCACAGCTGTGCATCAAACAAAAACTCAGGTAGGACAAAAAATAAAAATAAAAATAAAAAATCATCATTTTTTCAGGTCTTTTACATAATCCTGTGTGTCATGAACAGTTAATAAGGGCCCTGTTTGCAAAAGCAGGAGGTCACATATGGTGGCAGCATCCTGTTTAAGTGACACAGTCGTTTAAACTCTCCAGACACAACACACTCACTTCAGCCTCTCTTCAGCACTTCCAGTCTGCTTTTCAGAATGAATTTTGGCATGAGGATTTAATGGTGCTGCGAGCATTTTTTTTGTGTGTCCCTCCAAACTGTCAGATGTCACTGGAATGGGCGTCCTGAGCAATCACACCTGTCTCTGTGACAGATCTATGCTCTTGAAACCACAAAAAGTTATTGGAGCAGCCAGAAAAATGGCATTATTTGGTGGTCTAATTCAGTGGCTGAAGAAACCTGGAAGAAGTTGGCAAAATGGCTGAAATCGCTTACAGCGACCTCTTTGGTTCGAAACAAAATTATATATTGAGGGCCTTTTTACCAGTTCATATTGACAGATAAAGTAAAAAGAGAACATGATACAAATGGGAGAACAGAGGTAAATGAGAACACTTAAGGAAGCTAAAAAGACTCAATCTTGCATTCAAATCAACATTAAGGTTGCGTCCCAAAGCTGAAAAATGCTGCCTTCTGAGGACGCATTCCAAGGTAGATACATTTAAATCCAAAGTTAGCTTCACTTCCAGTCTCCTGAGATGCCTTCATGTGATCGATTTTTGAAGGCAGCACAGATGTATCCTTTTTTATGCCTTTGATATCCCACAATCCTGTGCATTCCATTTCATGAAGGCTTAGCTAAAAAAATAGAGATGGTGTCTGAAAGTTGCGTTTGATGGTCAGTTTGTGTGTAAATGTATGTTTCTGACCACGCTTTGGCACTTTAGATGTTATTTCTAGCGAGAAATCATGAAGTTACCAGTATTATAGTAATCGAAATATCGCTTAATGGTAGAGAGTTTACAATCCAAGCTGTGAGATGTTCGAGTCTCCGGGCCGGGCAGGAATTGTGGGTGGGGGGAGTGCAGTACAGTTCTCTCCACCTTCAATACACATGACTTAGGTGCCCATTGAGCAAGGCATCGAATTCCCCGGGAGCCGAGTGCATAAAAATGGCGTGCACCACCTGCTCCGGTGGGTTGCCCTGTGTTCACAGTGTGTGTGTGTGGTCGTGTTGTTCACTGCTCTGTGTGTTGTGCCACTTCGATGGTTAATATGCAGAGGCACGAATTCTGAGTATGGGTCACCATTGAAACTTTCATGTGTAATCAAATGTCCGCGTCTTAGTTCTTTCATAGCGAGAAACCAGTATTATAGTAATCAAATATTCGCTTAGTTTTCACCAAAGCTCACTCTATTTTGTTGTAGATCATTAAACCATTATGCTGCCTCGGAAGCTTGTAAATCACTGCCTGATAAGGCAGCAAGGAAGCAAGTCAGCAGCCTAAACTTTCAGACGCAGCCACAATGTGCAGTAAAACAAAACAAGCAAAAATAAATAAATAAAAATAGATAAAACAGTAACACCTAAAACAAACCGAAAAACAAATCATAAAAGCAAAACAAACCAACTATAAATAGAACAAAGTGATTATAAATAAAACAAATACAAAATAAATCAATCTATTTATCTTTGTTGATAATAAGATGACTTGAACACAAGTAGGTTTAAACATTTTTCTGTTTTAATAACACATCATTCAAAAATTGCCTGAAACATGTAAACACATAATAGGCATAAAACAATTTGATTTGGTGACACTTGATGTAAGTGGTGAGGCACTCAAGGACAAAAGCGCAAGATGGGCAACCACTCCAGCATATTTAAATCATTAAAGGATAGGAGGTCTTTAAACGAGAAAATAAATACAGCCATGCACAAAAAGAACGAGTGACATAAAAGCTCCTGCGGCTCCTACTGACGTACTTATGGCTTCAGTTCCACCGCTCAAAGACTTTCAGCTACATACAACTGTGAATTCAGCCATGTAAGAAAGTCTGTGGACATTGGAAGCTTTCCCAGAGCTTCCTCATTGTAGTATAATTAGCCTTCCGTCAACATTACCATCCTTACAGAACTCTAAAAAGGATTGGAGGGGGAAAAAAATATCTCCAAGTTATCCTGCAAGCAATGTTACCGAGGAAAATGTTTTTGGTGAAATAATCCACTAGGGTCACTGAAAGACTCTAATGCCTTAAACCAAAACAAATAGATTTCTTCAAGTCAAATTAAATAATTTGTTTTAGCCTGTATTATTGTTTCTTTTTATTATATTTCCACTTATTTCCAAGGAAGCAGAGAAACTAAGCAATAGCATTTTGGCAGGCTTTCTGGGTTCCCACAGAGAGAATGATAGCCATATACAAGCTTTATAAAGAAGCTTGTGCGCTGTTTGAAACCAAGTTTGAAACCTACTATTATCAGTAGCAGTCACCTTGGGCAATTGCATGACTTGTATGTATATACAAACAAGGAATGGCTGCTGTCCCCTAAAAAAGTATCCACTTATCAGTAACATAGTATTTTAAACCATATCCCTTTTTGTCTCCCAGCAAAATGTATAACTTGAATAACTTTATATCTGTATAACCAGTTTGTTGCATATGTTCTTCATGGAAAGAAAAATAAGAGAAAAAGGTAAAGAAAAATAAAATGACATTTAATGGAAACTATATTAGACGAATATATTATTTTCTTTTCTGTTGGAGATGGTGAACATTTTGTCAGGAAAAGAAAAAAATCAGAACTAGATCCTTATTATTGAGGCTTAAATTAAAAAAAAAAAAAAAAAAAAAAAAAAAAAATTCCTCATGTCATTTCATTTGTAAGATACAATCATTTGCACAGCATTGAAACCAAAGCTCACTCTTTTTTTGAGTTATGATGAAATGCTCTGCCAGTCATGGAGTGAGAAAAATTAAAGGGCACAGTGAAATTTCACTCACACACAACCCACTGAAAACGCAAACATATCTACAAGGAAAATACCCAGAGCAATGAGAACAAAATGACATGGTGCCAAAATCCCTTTCAGGCAAGTTAGTTCATTCAGTGGCCATCTTGGAAATTCTCACTGGCAGCTGTTCTCAAATCTCTAAAACAATCTGTCAACATTATATTTCAATAAATTTCAAATAAGCATTAATGGCATCAAGTTTGCTTCCTTAACTCAAATGCATTCCTACATCCACCACATTTTACAGGTATTTATCTCCCATTTATATTTCTACAAGTGGTCCATCTCTTAAACATGTCTCTGGTGGCTTGTTTCAAAAATGGCTTGTTTCAGCTGCAGATGTTATTTCAGTAAAGGCCTTTGATATGGCACCTCAATAGGAGCACATCAGGCACTTTCTGTGACCCTTAATGCCTGTATCCTGCCCCAGGCCTCATCTCAGTCCTCTGCAGCCCTCCATGCTGCCACACACCATTAGCCCAGTTTATTCTGCAAAAACATCCAGAAGACTCTCAGCAGGTGGGAAGCGGCACTGGCTGCCCACTGCCAAGAACAATGCCATCCCTCATCTGCAGCTCTGCTGGAAGATCTGGGTCAGGCTGGCGAAGTGGACTTCAATGGGTGGCTAATGTTCAAACAAACAATTTATGGACCGCATGCTAATGTACCTTACCAAAGAATTATGAAATTCTATGCACTTAAATGCTTTCCTACAGCCTGCCCTTTTGTCAAATAATGTCTATAATTTCAAACCTGCTCATTGGCATAAATAAATAAATATTTATTTATTTTAAAATGATAAAATAAGCAATAAATAATTAGAATGAAAAAAAAAATGATTATAAAAGTATTATTCTAAAAATGTATACAAGTTGTGTTTTTCTTTTTCCTTATTTACAAAGTGAGCCAGCACTTTCACTGGTGCCACTTCAAAAACATAAAAAACATAAATAAATGTATTGATGAATAAATAAAATATATGTTTAATGATTATTTAAATAATTAATTAATAGGTAATTAGGTTAATTATTTTTTGTTTAATGGATGCATGAGATGACTTAAGAGTTTTTGTTCAGTGTCTGCAATTAACTAATTGCTATTTAAACTCACAGATACATTAAAATTAAAGCCATGCATATTTTCAGTTGTAATAATGAGGCACCAGTGTTACTAAAGTGAGAAGAACATACAGTGTTCCTGTGGTTCACTGGTAGAGCATTGTGTTAGCAGCGCAAAAGGTTGTGGGTTCGATTCCCAGGGAACACACATGGCTACAAAATGTATAGCCTGAATGCATAAAATGCCGAATGCATAAATGTAAATGCACAGATGCATGTGGTTAAGCACATGAGTGACAGAAATACGTCAAGGCACTGGGCTATTGCTGGAAATCAAATGAAAGCCATTCAGGGTAAGATGAAGGTAGCAGAGGCTGCTAATAAGCGGCCAACTGCATTAATTCCAGACTAGAAGCATCTGCTTGAGGTTTTTTTAGCCTTGGCAACAATACGTCTGTTAATGTCACCCGCACACTACATTAATATATGTGCTCTAAGTGTTTGTGTTTTATTTATACATTAAACCACTTAATGCAAGCCTGTAGCAACTAGTCACATTTAATCAAATAAGTGGGTCTATTTCGGTCGAGAGGGGAAACAATAAAACTTATAATAAATATAGCAGGACTAACAGTTATGTGATATAAGTGTCTGTGAATCACTTTTAGTGATGCAGGAAGAAATAAAAGAATACTTAAAACCAAGAATGGTGACAGCAGAAATCAAGTTTACCATTATCATCACACAACAAAATGCATATTGTGTGCATTAAAATACTCCTGAATACTCTGATATGTATATTACTAAAGTAATTGATATTGCATATGCATATGTTTTGCATCATTCACTGACAAATAAATTATATAGAAAAAGTATTTCGTTTTGTTTGTTTGTTTGTTTGTTTTTCTCCAGCCCCAAGGTAAATATAACACATTGAGTAACTGCATAGTATTCACTTAAATCAATTCTAGTCATTATTAATTTGTTTATTTGTATGTTTTTAGTAACAACATTGCAAAAGTCCAGACCACCTCTATCTCTTTTAATACACTTGATTTATTTAAATAACTTTTTTTAATGCAGTATAAAGAAATACTATAATTATTTAAACAACAAACTTTATCATATCAAATTACTGCGATGTGATTGCACAATAATCACATTAAACAACAACAATATAAATGTTCAGCAATATAAAGTATGTTTAATTAGTTCTTATGATAATTTCCTAAAGGGAAATATTGTGTGGTATTGTCCAGATACTGGAATATTATGCTATTGAACTAATCTGATTACAGTATGAGTAGTAATTTATCTTCAGTTAAACATATCCTAGCATGATGCATATAGCCATATGATCTTAGCTGGTGTCCTTTTAACAAACCTACTGCTTCATTAGAACCATTCTTAAAGGAACCAATAACCACTAAATAATAATAATAATAAATAATAATAATAATAATAATAATAATAATAAGAATAATAATAATAATAATAATAATAATAATATATTTGTGTACATATCAAACAATAACTGGCCTTGAGTTTGGACATGTATGTATAATTCACAATGTACAATCTGAGTGATGACCATCTAAATGTCTAGCAAGGACCACTTCGCCACAAAAGTGCATCATAATTGAAATAAGCAAATCTACTGCTAATCCTTATAGCTCCCAAATGCATTCTGTGATTATGTTCTGGTGGAAGCTCATTTTTCTTGTGGAAGCTCATTTACCTTCCTTTTTTGGACCTCACACAAACACACACTATAGAAAGATACACCTGTAATGCTAAAAGGAAGCCTAGCATTTGGTCTCATGTGAAAAGGGAACAGAGGCTGGGAAAGGATCCAAAGCATTGCTAAGGTCTTGTCTTTATGGTTTCATTTGGCAATCACTTTCATTTAAAGGGGTGTGTTTCGCTTTTCAATTACAGCCCTTTTCTTCATGCTTGACTGGGTTTTGATCTTCCTCACCTGAGCTGCAATGTTAACAGTGAAGGGGTTTATGAAGGACCACTGAGCCTGTGATGCCTAGAACTTCATGATTAGAAGTGATTCAGAATAGAGGCATATTTAAAGAAGTACTTTACCACAAGCTGAACATTCCATTATTCACCACCTCTCGTGTGTTTTTCAAAACCATGTCCTTTAAAGGGATAGTTCACCCAAAAATAAAAATTCTGTCATCATTTTCTCACCCTCTTGTCATTCCAAATCTGTCTGACTTTGTTTGTTCTGTGGAATAACGAAGATATCTTTAAAAAAAAAAAAAAAAAAAATCCCTCAGTGTTTTTGGTTGGTTATTGCATTCTTCAAAATGTCTTCTTTGTGTTGCATCGAAGAACAAAAGTGACAGGTTTGGAATGACATGAAGATGAGAAAAGTATCCATTTAAGAAGATCTTCTACTGAATAAAGAAAGTCTTATGGGAACAACATGAGGGCGAGTAAATGAGGGAATCTTCACTTTTGGGTGAATTATTCTGGCTACTGTTTAAATGGGCCATTTTATAAAACACTGCATATAATTCAGAAAAAAATAAATAAAATAAAATGTCTATAATGTGAGTAAATGTCAACAGTGCAACAATTTAGGTGATGGAGCAAATAAAATAAAAGAACAGATGGCAAGAAATTCTACTCAATAAAAGGGGAGACAAAAGTTGTTTGCTTCATGTTTGCATTGATCAATTTTCAAAATGGAAATAGCAAGGAGAGAGACAGAAGATGTCCAAGCATTCAAACATTTCAAAGTGTTGCCATGGGGACCAAAAGTGAAGAGCCAAAATGTAGACTGTGTCATTATGTGCTTTGTTTATTTAGGTAGAGGCATTTTGGTACTTTGGATATCAGAGGACCGCGCACTTACATTTTAAGGTGTTGCAGTACTGGTAAGAGGTTATGAAGATAGTTGAGTGTTCAATTGGTAGATTGAAATTAGTTACGTGTGAGATTAGTGGATGGCCATTACACACATCTGAGGATCCTCTTAATAATCACCTTCACCGAAGATAAAATTCAGTTTTGCTCTCCGAAATTCTAACAGGAGATCAACAAAAAGGTGTGAGGCTGAGAGGAAAGAGGGTGTATATATAAGAGAGAGAGAGAGAGAGAGAGAGAGAGAGAGAGAGAGAGAGAGACATCTGCACAAAATTCAGAACTGACTGAATTACAAATCTTCAGCTTCAATTTGAATTTAATAAAAATTCAGGGAACTCGTTTGGAATTAAACATTTTATCCTAAATGTACTGTAGCACAACCCTGAAGTGCACTTCCTGTAGTTTGTATACTGTGGTATTACTCTATTCCGCATTTAACTGAGAAATCAATTAATGCTCTTGGTAACAAGTCGTAAACTGTGTGATCTGCTGAATGTTGTATATTTACTGGTACACATTTTCCTATTGGCAAAGTGCTAAATACTACAATTAAAGTGAGGTTGATAATTGAATCTCCTGGGCAATTCACAACCATGTGTTAAATTGTCATGCACTGAACATGTAATACTGCCATCACATTTTCACAAGAAGGAAGGAATGAATGGAGAACAACTGAAACAACAGATGGAAAGGCCAGGCGAATAGTCAAACTCCCTTCTCAGTTAGCACAATTAAAACAATTTTAATGTATCAAAATTTGTCTTTAAAAAAAATAATAATAAATCTTCATTTTAAATTGTAGTGAAAATGAATTGAATGACACGCACACATCTGCTCCAACAATTGGGGGTTGGGAAGAAGGATTTTCTGCCTACACATGCACACACAAATGCTTGTTTTAAACACACCCCTATCAGTAGCAGTCAAGGGATTTTCTTTGTGTGTGTGTGTGTGTGTGTGTGGTGTGTGTGTGTTTTTTTTTTTTTGTGGGGGGATTTCAATCTGGAGGGATTTTCTTTGTGTGTGTGTGTGTGTGTGTGTGTTTTGGGGGGGTGGCTAATTACACTGCCGTACATGTCTCCATATTACAATTCTGGCCGATACTGAGAAGCCAGTATTTATTTTCCCATTGAGGTCAATGACTGATTAATTAATTATATGCTATTTTTATTAACATATGATTATTTAAGATACTGAGAAGCCAGTATTTATAAAAAATAAAAGTAAAACATAATAAATAATAATTTATAAGATTATGTTAAAAAAAAGTAAAAAATTAGTATCTAAATCTGAAAATTATGGGGGAAAGATTGTGCTTATGGTTTAATTAATAAAAAACTAAATAAATGGGGGGGGGGGTCATGCTGTATTAGCAAGAACTCATTAAATATCCTTTCTTACTGGTCTTTCTTTTTCTTTTTTTCTTTATAATTTTTTTTGGCACAGTCTCTCATATGAAATATTTAAATAATAATAAAAATAGATATATAGAATGACAGACAGACCGACCTAGAGATAGAGAGAATGACAGATTTATTTTTATTATTTATCATCTTTTTTATTTCACCATTTTAATTTCAAATTAATTATTAGCAATGTCCCAATCAGGATTTTTTGTGCCCCCGATACCGACTCCCAATCTGACACTTTTATATAGGGTTTGGTGCACAATTCAAGAATATTATTTTTTGTGCCCCCGATACCGACTCCCAATCTGACACTTTTATATCCCATTTGAATTGCCAGATATAAGCAAAAAACATAAAACAGCACACCAGGGATGTCAGTCATGCGGAACGAACCATTTGAATGAGAATAAGCAAAAACATGCAGGTGATGAAGAATGAGGAATGGGTGGAGAGTCTGCCTCTTTTCCTCTACCAACGGTTCAGTGGCTTCTCAAAAATGACACCTGCTCAGTGATTATTGGGGTAAAGGTTTTAATGACTGGCTCAACGACAACAGCATGACATAGTCCTTGAGTGGGTGCGGATGAGTTTTCAAACCCATTTGTTTGAGTTGAAGAGCACAAAAGGAGCGCTTAATTGTGTTTCTGTCACACTTATGAAAAGCACACTCATCGTAGGGTACATAAGCATGGGGCAAATGCAGTGTTAACACTGACAGTGACATCAGAATGCCTCAGAATAACGCCTACACTTGTGAAGTTCATCATGCGCCCACTCACCAGTAATGCTTTTTGCAGAGTAAAATATGCAAGAATGGGAACTGCCTAAAAATAACACTTGTTTTTTGCCACTTCGACACATGGGGAAGAAATGATGGGAAGAGGAGAGGGAAATGGGATCACTCAATGTGTCAGCATGCATGATGTTAACCACTAGGTCACTGCTCTGAAAGCAGGTTACGTGTCTGCATTAACACTCAATAATATATTTAAGGAATGCTGCACAGTCTGACCGTTGTTACTGCAAACAGAAAAGAAGCAGAAACTACTACAAGGATCAATGACATAATCTAGCAGTCTTTATTTAGAAAAATACAAAAGAAAAGAAAAGAAACCAAGTGAAAGCAGGCAACAACTAGCAAATAGAAACAGCAGGATATGTACCAGAAACCTATGTTGTGCTCTTCACTGCCTAATATATTCAATAAGCATGGGTTAATGTACCAAACTGCTGGTTTCTAGCCAAGGAGGTGAACGTTTAGATGATTACTCGATACGAAGATCAAAATCCTGCGCTCCCATCAGCTCCTATATACATTTAATCTCACACCTCTCACCAATCCACTTAAGAGAGCTACGGCGGCGCCACACATGTGCTTTTAGAGGACAACAAAGAGCGGCATTCTCCCACAGAGTACACAGCCACAGTCTCTGAATCAGCGAAAATATCGATTAGAAAAGCAGGGGGTCTCTTTAACAAGTCCACTCCTGCCTGCAGAGATGTATGTGTGTATGTCTTTGTGTGTGTGTTGGTGGGAAGAGTGCTGAAACAGCTCTTTCATGTAAGTCCCTGTTAAACTCTCTCATGGTGGATATGATCTCAGTCCTGTCAGGAAGGTGAGGAGGAATCGAGCTTGAATTATAATGAGATACGGAGCTTGATGAGAAATTGAGAGTGTGTGTGCATCTGTGCACAGGTGTATATCACTGTGAAATGTGTTTCTCTGTGTGTTTTCGCAGGATTTAAAGCACAAGCCTGTTCTGTTATCAGCTCCGGCAGAGAAAGCCGGTGACTACATTCATCATAGTGATGCGTTTTAGTTAAGTGGTCTATTCACAGTGACTTTCAGAATAATGCTATTAATAAGTGGTGTGGCGTGCTAAACATTAAATTATGTGGAGTTGCTTGGCTGTGACCCAAACGAAAGAACAGTGCACTAAATTGCTCCCAAAACACCTCTCTCAACACAAATTCGCTGCTTACCTCTGCAGTGTTTAGCTTTAAGAAATCTGCAATAATGGTCATTGTAAACAGCACTGCTGATTAAAAATTTGTGTTAGTGGCAATGCTGATTAAAGCTGATTAAAGATTGTGCTGTTTAATCTTAAAATCACAAGCAAAACCTCAGGATTATTCCAAGGTTGCTCGGATCAATAGTTTGTGACAGACTCATAAGTAAAAGTTCCAAACATGCAAGCAACAAAAACAAAAAAAATGACCATAATTCCGGTCATGCTTCTTTTTTTGGCAGTACATTTTATACTAACCTTTCATGTCTGTATCTTATCTTGACATTATTTTTCCTTTCTTCTCTTATATATTGTTCCAGTTAATTGGGTTAAAACAGACCATTCATATTCCTTGAAGCCTCTCAAGTCAGATATAAATCTTGCTACTGAAACACATAAAAACAAAGTATTATAGAGACGTAATCAAACTCATGCTGAGATGAAATACTTGCTCAGATGTTTGAGTCCATTTCACTTGTTAAAATTTTTTAATTTATTTGTTATTTTGCTGGTGATAAAAACAAAAACAAAACAAAACTAGATTGTGCATATCGCAATGATTTTTAGACAAAATGAACCTCCATGAATAAGTTCAAACTATCCACTCTGATTCAATGATTCACTGACATCATCATCAATCAGAAATATTCCCAGTCAGTCATTCAAGTCACTAACTGCTTTTGTAAATATGTAAATATTGCCGTATATTACTATAAACTGTTTAATTATGCATATTACTAGAATTATCAAAAGAAAAAAAATCATCCTTGCATTCATTTAATAAAAACAGTGGAGAACATGCATATTTTTGCATGAAACATTTTGAATATACTTGATAACATTAGATGCTTGGTTGAAATTATGTTATGGTGGGAGATAAGAAAATAATCATAATAAAAAAAAAAATGCAATCATATAGCTGTATTTTTTGGGGTGAATTGTGATATATGGTATATATCTCGCTACTGTATACATTTTTCTATTTGGATTTGGATTGAAACAATGTTTATATTAAAGACAATGAAAACAAATATAGTGAAAGTAACTGGCTATTGTGTTCCAAAAAAGGGGTTAAATCACATTACATTGTAACATTAGAATATTTTAAGATTTTTAAAGATTTTTTTAGTCTGAACTAAAGATAAAAATAAATAAAAACAAAATCACAGATTAATTGTATTATATTTTGATTACCCCATTACAACAGTCACTGTACATTTACTGCTATCATAAAATAGATTTACTTGCAGGTCCAAAATTCTACACACAGCACATTTATTGTCCAACTACATATATTTTAGCAAAATGTATATTTTAATCAGAATCATTGTGCTCTTATTCTATAGCGCTCTGTCTGGGCGGCACAGGTTCAGTTAAGTCTGAGAAGTTTAGCCGAGAATCACATGCAGAAGGCCTTTGCGCTCCTGACAGCAAAATGGCTCGTATCAAACTACTGTTTATCGATATAGGCGGTATTGCCTCATACCATATCGTTTAGAAAAACTTTACCAACATATCATACAAACTTGATACAGTATATCGCCCAGCTCGACTATATTATGTCCATTAACAATAACAACATGTACATATAAACATTTCTAGCCCACATATGAAACATATTAAATAAACCACAAGTGGTTCATTCAGGTTTTTTACTCTTCTTTTTTAATTTGGTGTCATCTGTTCAGCCAGCTGTGATTGAGATTGTTTCTCTCTGTCATACAGACTTTCATTACAGAGCTAGATTGCTCTTGCTTTAGTTCAATATGAGTTCTTGCCAGAGTTAACAGAGAAGAAAACGCAGGGCTTGTGCAACGGGTGGCTCCCTTAAAGGAGAGTGGCAGCTGCACTGGGGCTTGATTGAGAGAGTTAATTGATAGCACTGCACATAATGCCCATAATGTTTCACCATCACGCCGGGGGCTTTTTTTTTTTTTCTTTGTCGAGAGGATAAAGAGGAAGAATTCAGATGCAAAATGAAGACACTGAGCCCTCGTTTATAACCATTATCCTTCCCCCTCAACTCCACTGCCTCAAAAAGTGTTGAGAGCGTGGCTGAAAATAGTATATATTTTTTTTAAAATATTTTTTTTGATTTTTTTTTTTTTGGAGGAGGAGAATTTGACACTTAGACCCTAGTATTCACTAAAACATTGACATACTGAGCTCATTTAGACACCTTCCTCTGAGGAAATGGGGCGTCCATGAAAAAGTGCAACTAATGACCTATATGAGAATATATAATAAAAATTAAAATAAATAATTAAATAAATTTTTGTACCAGGCTACCGATTTCATATCTGTTGTATCACTTTCCCATCATCCCATCCCAATTTTATTTATTTATTCATCAGTACTTATTAAATAATAACCTAGACAGAGTAACACATCTTCTTGATGAGCATGGCTTTACACTCCTGTGAAGGAAGTCACAAAGGAAATCGCTATTCAGCCGTGGGCTACTGATAAGAGTTCTGGGCTTCTCATTATTCTGCTGTCTTTCCTGAAAGTCAGGGCATGTGCTGCATACAGTACAACACTCTTTAATTCTGCTCCTGTACAGTGTTTCAGCAGACCCACAAGAAGGTCATGTGACAAGAAGTAGCACATAGTAATTATGGTGCCAGACTGAATTAGTCTGAACCGTATGGATGAGATAAGGCTTGTCCATACTGGTGTAGGTCATTAGTATTTATGGTGCCAGACTGAATTAGTCTGAACCGTATGGATGAGATAAGGCTTGTCCAACTGTTGCTTGCCAAATTGTACAATCAGTCACACCAAACCTGTGACTCAATTCCAACTTCTTAAGAGACTGAGTCTCATGATAAAAGCGAATGAATCATCTGTCTGTGAGCATATCACACTAAGTGATTAAAGAAATATTTTACGAATCCACGCAACTTTACTTCATTTGTGGTAATACAAAGAACAATGACTGTCAATACAGTCTGTACTATAGGGCTGCATGATCAAAATAAAACCGAAAAAGTAGTATGGCTTAGCAAGATTATCAAATCACAAAGGCTGTTATTAAGTTGAATAAATATACATAGTATAAGTGTGTTTCAGAGTAAAGCACAGCACTGTGTTTCTTAAACACAAGCAACTCATAATCCAGTTTTTTCACTGCCTTGGAGTGCCTCTCTAATAATAATAATAATAATAATAATAATAATAATAATAATAATAATAATAATAATAATAATGAACATAAACATAAATAGTTATTGTTGTTCTTATTGTTTCTGTCAACTATACTGTATATAATCAATAATAACAATCATGTACAATACAACTGTACAGCTCTAATAACACAGCACAGCAAACCTGGAGAAACAATATTTATCACAATATTTATGAGAAAATTTGCAATTAGATTTTATTTTTTTTTCCCTCAAAATATGCAGTCCTCCTCTATACATCCATCTATAAACTGGAACTGTTTTATCACATTTTGCATAAAAAACTAATCGGGTTGACCACCCACCATAAGCAGGATCAGACAAAATTAATACAAGCAAGGAAACACCTGATATGAAAATATAAAACATAATGTGAATAAGTCTGAACCGTATGGATGAGATAAGGCTTGTATATGATGTTATTTTCCATTAGTATTGTGCAGAACTAGATGAACCCAGAGGACTTGATTCACCTGCCATCAGTCTACAGTCTCAATTAGGTCATTTATCTAATTAGCGTAGATTCATTCTCCTTCTCTGAAGCAAGCATTAATATTGCTATTTTTTGGGTCATAAAGCACTCACATCAAAAGAAATGTGACGAGAAGCCAGCATGAAACCAAGAGGAAATCTGTGACGGATTCTCAGTCTTTAAATTGGCCATGCATATTAATGCAATTAGCCTATAAAATGAGATAAAAGTCTACGTTTATGTCACACATGCTAGCGCAGAGTCCACTTTACATAATTACAGGGTTTGCCCGAAAGATGAGAGATTGAACATGTTCACATTAGTGAATTGACTTGAGACAAAAAAAAAAAAAAAAAAAAAAAAGAAAAAAAGAAAATTAATACATGATTTTTTACCTTCATACACGGCTTTGAAGCCCTGGCCACTTACGGCGTAGTCTGACAGCAGCCATAGTGTGAGTCTGGGTCCTGTGCTGACTATAGGGGCAGGAAGTTGAAACCCCGTCAACCTAAAATGCAGAAAAGGAACAAAGCTCATGTTAACCCAGGGCATTGTTATACAAACCGAACGCTGGAGCTTGGCAGCTACAAATGTTTGAGTGCCTAAGAAGAATGCTGATTATTATTTTCCAGCTTTAACAGAAAGTAAATAAATTTATTTGTTGTTTGTTTTGTTTTGTGTAGCTAACTAGGACAGCACAGGTCATGAGTGAGGGAATTCTGTGCAGCATGGGCCACCAGAGACACCATGGCTCATGCAGCAATCATAAGAATGGTAGTTAATAAACGCTGTACAGACATATCAAAACCACAATCAATAGAGCAGCTCAAAGAGCTTATTTCACAGGTCAGAAGTTACAGATGGAAGCTATCAACTTTCAGCTGTATGCAGGTCAATGACATGATGCTATCTATTAATTGATTCAAAAATACACTTCACATATTCAGTGATTTGAATACTCCTCTTCTATGATGAGCATGTTTTATATTCCTGCATTAAAATTTTATTTAATATTTTTGGGGAAATGTCATGGTGACAAAAAAAAAAAAATAAAAAGTGTCTACTGAATATAAATAAATAAATTGAGTGAGAATGACTGGATACTTAAGAAGAATTTAAAGTATTTACAGTAGGCCTTAATATATGTGATATAATTCTTAAGATATATAATCACATACATAAATGTATGTTTTACACATTTAGATACTTTTCTCTAATAATAAATAATAATGTGCATCAAAGTCAAAATGTTTTTAGTTCAGGTTTTTATTATTATTATTAATAATATTAATATGATATTTACAGTACTAATTATTAACTCATGATATGATAAAAAATATATATATTTAGATGTATTTGTTAAAAAATGTGAAAAACTGTTTACTTGATTTGTTTACACCACATAACAAAATCACTTGAAACCAACATGAGTACAAAGAGAACTCTAAACAAAAATTTTAAAGGATTTTCCCCCTTTATCTTGGAAAAACTAAAGCATGCACACACAATATGTAATTGAAACATGCATCATAATACTGAAACACATGCATGCATTTATAAACATTTGTTCATAACCTTCATTAAGGCAATGCATTGCTTTAGCAATGTACAATTAACTGCAACAAAGCTGAGTAATCTGTAGTATACTGTACGACTGCATCCTGGGGGCTATTTTTTTTGTAATTATTGGGTCGATTAGAGAAAAATTTAGCCTCCAGCTGCCAGGTGTGCTCGACAACTGCACGAATTTGCTCGCATTTCCCCACAGCACCACTATGACCCATATAGTCCTCCAGGGTGTCAGCAGAGCAGGATGTTAAACTGTGTGATGCAGCTTTAGCTACAGGCATCGCTCTGAGCGTTCATGTTCCAGGGCTCACGTCAGTTTGCCATTTCAGTCAGATCCCAGAGCTGTCATGTAATCTCCATCAGCCCGAACACACCGACCGGTCACTGGTTGCAGCCTAAACCATTTTACATATCTTTGTTAGAAATAAACAAAATGAGCTGAACTGTAGGCAGGAGGCGGATGATGGGTGAATACTACCTATTTTGAAATACTACAAAAATCCCTTTATACTCAGAAAGCCATTGTGAAAACACATTTTCTTATTCCAGCTTAATGTCCTCAAAAAGTGTGCTATCAAAACAATGCTCTGCAAGTTGCAAGTGGCTCAACCAGTGGTGTGAGTTTGGGGCGGTTGATGTTTATCCAACCAATGGCAGGCAGGAGAATGTTTAGAAAACCTGATTTTAAAAACTATTATCTAAAATAAACAATTATCAACTAAACAATTATTATAATTATTTTTGTTCATTATTTGTTAAGCTAGTGGACACAGACTTCATGATTAAATTGGAAACTTGATTTTAAGAATTCATGATTGTATTCAAATAACTTTTTTGCATGAAAACTTGCAATAGTTTACTTTTAATAGTTTACTTTTTTATGAATATAAAGTTTAGTAGAACAGCATCCATTAAAAAAAAAAAAAAAAAAAAAAAAAAAAAAATACCCTGTGCATGAGATTTTAAACAACATTTTAAAAATCTTATCACTTTACAGTAGTGTATATAAAGCTTTATAAATTTTAAATTGCCATTATTTGCACAAACTCATGGAATTCCAAAACCACATTGTTATTTTTAACCATGAAACATAAAGTAGCCTAAATTTTTCCAGAAATTATTATGCAGCACTTGTCATAAAGTAAAAGGTCAATGTTGGGGTGACCTATTCCATTACAATAGAATGCAATTTTTGCTTCTTGGTTTGCCTCTGAAAAGTCTCACACTGTCAAAACATAGAAATACACAAAGACTTTTCCCATTTTCAGACCAAACAACAGATCATCAGTGAAGTGCAACTCCAGGCCAAGAGGGTAAGAAAGATGCACTAACGTGAGAACACATCACATGAACTAAAGATTGCCCAAATAAGGCTGGTCTGGGCAGGAAGCGGTGGGGTGTGCTGAGGCCAGAGGCGGCCTCCATTAGGAGACATTTCCACATGGATGAGTACTGCAGCATCCAGTCCAGATTCTCCATTAGAAAAAGGAGCACTTCCCTCTCCAATTATCCCAGGTGCTCCTTTGGGAAGAGAGTATAGGGATATTGGAGAAGGAAGAGGGAAGAAAAAAATACAAAACTGGAGAAGGAGAACAGGTGGTGGTTTACAGAGTTCATTGAAGAGGGAGGAAAGACAGATTGGACTTGGAAGTGTGTGTATGAGCTTCAGCGTTTTTCTGTTTGTGTGTGTGCGCATACAGTCTGTATTTGCATGCAGTCTGCTGATAATATAAGTGTGTGAATATTTGCGTTCATGTCGTTTAACATGAGTACCAGCATGAGTGTGTGCTCAAAATGTGTGTGTGTGTTATGAAGGGGGTGTCACTGTAGAAATTCTCCTGATTAAAGCCATCCGTAAACACCCCACCCACCCTCCTCCAGCCTTCAGGAGCTCCAAGCACAGGCTGATTTACTGAGTCCTGCACTGCTTCATAATAAAATGTGATTAAACGGAATGTCAGGCCGTGAATAATAACCTCGCTGTCCAACCACTGTCACCACACATCAGAGAGCTACCAGTGCTCTGTGTCCTGTACCAGATCTCTCAGCACTACACTACAACTGGGGTTAACATTAAACTGGCCACATTAGCATGGATGGCACTATCTAGACTTCAGACATGGACTTACACTCCAATAATCATGGAAGCTGTTACAGTATCTGCACAACATGTTCCAAGGATACAAAAGGCAAGCATACCAATGTGAACTGCATATATAGTCAAGAGGGACATGACATGATATATATATATATATATATATATATATATATATATATATATAGAATATATATATATATATATATATATATATATATAATATATATTTTTTTTTTTTTTTTTTTTTTATGTATGTTATATATATATATATATTATTTATTTTTTTGTTTTTTTTTTCACCTATGTGATTACAAACAAGGCTGATCAAACATACAGTAAAACAGTAACATTGTGAAATGTTAATACAATTTATTTTAAAAAAAAATTCTGTTTTAAAAATATTAAACAAATGTTTTGTTGTGGTTGAAAATCTGAATTATTTATTGGTCTCAATATGTGAAATGTTTGTGTGTGTGTGTGTGTGTGTGTGTGTGTGTGTGTGAAAACTGACATTTATTCAGGATTCTTTGACACTATTAAACTGTAGTAAAGACAAGAAAACTTCTGACCAAAATATCTTTTTATATATAAAAATGTGAAATTTTTAAACATAAATTCTTTGAAAATGTTGCATTCATGTCAACTAAAATGTTATTGACCAAAATTAGATGCTATTTTAGTCCGAATAGATTGACTAAAATGAATAAACACAATTTTTTTGACAAAATTTGAAAGAAAATTTGACAAATTTGGTATGCAGCAAAAATTAGAGACACATTTTCCCTTTCAAACTGTTAGATGAAGCGAAACTAGATGTAAAGTGCTGAGGTGACATTTCTAAAAGTTTAAATACTTTGAATTAGATTAATAAATGCCTATGGAATGAGATAATAAACAACAAATGTGACCAAATCCACCTGCTTGCTTTTTTTTTTTTTTTTTTTTAAACAACACATTAACAGCATCAAACTAAAGTAGGCTGGCCTTTCACTAATCTCATTCAAAGCATGAAGGCGGGAATCGCTGATCCAGCCATATTCCAGCAGGAAGAAGGACACCCTGGAGAGAGGAAAGACAGTGAGGGGAAAACGGATGCAGGGGCAGGATTCTGTCAGGCAAGCAGAGAGAGAGAAAAAAAAACATTCAGGGATAAATTATAGAGAGACAGCAAGGGTGAGCGAGGAATACGATGTGTGCATGCATCTATCATTCCTATGACATATTCCGCTGAAACTGGGATCTGAAGTGAATGATTTGAATGACATCTTGTTTCTTTGGGGTGAGATTAGAAATCTGGGAGCTCATCTAAAGCTAAATGTGAAATGTTCATAAATAATTGAGGTCTACTGTGCATTGTTCTCCATGGATGGAGAGATCCTCATTCACAAAGTCCACCTGTAGTCCAGAGGTACGAGGTGAGGTGAACTGGATTGATGGTGTTCTCAGTGCAAACTGCTGCATCCAACACAATCACTGCCATAACTCTCTTGTCTTCAAGGACTCGGAGCATTCCTGGGTGGCAGTAGTTATGCACCCACTGGAGCGCCTCGGAGTGGCTAACACTCAGGGTAAAAGCTGTCCAATTATCCTCTCCTGCCATTATTCCCAACCTTCATAAACACATGCTTCTCCATTCCGTCTACCCACACACACATTTCCACTCGAACACCTTTCGCCCAGCCACCAGAGCTATTTTTGCACCGCTAACATCATGGGTGAATAGTGCAGCTCTGTCATGGCTCGTAATATATACGATGAGTGGTTTTGTGCTTGAGACTGGATTACTGTAATGTATCCAGTGATGGGCAGTAGCGTCGCTACAAGTAGTGATGCTAGTAGTTTAACTACATTTCTTAGTAGCGTGGTGGTAGCGTCGCTGCTTTCTTAATCAAATAGCTTTTTAGTAGCAAAGCTCTTTTTTAGACCAAGTAGCGCGGTAGCGTTAACAAAAGCTAACGTTATATTATCCAAAGCATTTCTGAAACTCAAGCTCAAATCGGAAATATAACAGCTAAGGATGACTGATCCTGGACCAGTAAATGTGACGCCACCACCACTAAACCTCTTAACGTCATTGGCTCCTCAAACTCTCAGTCAAAGCTCATTATTCCTCCCACCACTCTCGTGAATGAAGTGTGGTGCGCATTTTGGAGGATCTCAGCATGTTTGCAGTCTGAAGGTAAATAAAGTACTGTTGACTGAATAAGTACAGCAATTTCTTTACTGAAGAAACACTGTATTTTTAAAGGCACAGATGTTTTTTTTGTTTTATGAGGGTAGATGAGTGTCTTAGCATTTGTTGTGAAGTCACAGTCAGATAGCTTGTGAGAAGCGCTGAATCTTTTATAATATGATACTTTGGCCAAATAACAGAAAAAAAACTGAGCGCCCACATAGCGACGGAAAACTGTACAACCTGCAAGTTCCATGATGCCCGTAGATGCCCGTACTGCCTTCGAATGTGGCGGTAATGACGGGGGAAAACATTCGAAACATTCAAAAACTTAGTATTTGAACTTGATTTTGGTGAAACGTTAATAATATAATGAATGACACATGCAACGATGCAAATAAACGTAGCCTAAGTTATTTGTAGGCCTATACATCTGTATGGTAACACTATACAGTACAGTAAGATTTCATTAATGTTAGCTAATGTAACTAACATGAACGTACAACGAACAATACATTTATTACAGTATTTATTCATCTTTGTTAATGAAAATACAGTCGTTCATTTGTAGTTCATGTTAGTTCACAGTGCATTAATTAATGACAACAAACACAGCTTGATTTCATTCTTAGTTCGTGTTACCCACACTAGTTAACTAATGTTAACTAATGAACCTTATTGTGAAGGGTTACCATTTACATTTAGTCATTTAGCAGACACTTTTATCCAAAGCAACTTACAATGAGCACAATGGAAGAAATCAAAATCAACAAAAGAGCAATGATATATAAGTGCTATAAAAAGTCTCAGTTAGCTTAACGCAGTACATGTTTTTTTGTTTTTTTTTTTAATTTAGAGGCCTTTTTTGCTTTTGTTAATTGTATAATAAATAAAAAGAAAACAAAGATAGAATACAAAAAGATTAGAGAAGCAAGTGCTTTTTTTTTTTTTTTTAAGAAAACAAACAGTTAGTAAATAAATAGTTTTTTAGAGTGCAAGTCTTTTATTTCTTGATTCTTGAAGATGGTTAAGACTGATTTTTGTTGCCAAATTTGATTTGGAACAGCTGTTGAATAAACAGCTAAACTGAACTATTATGCCTCTCTATCTGCTTGACTGACAGTTGTATTGATCACTGAGAGAGCATTGACTTGGTATGATGTTGGTTCAATATAAAAATGATTTTTTTTTTAAATAGCTTAGATGTAGTAAACTACTTTTGCCGTGTTGTTGTAGCTTAGCTTGCTACATTTCACAGGGCTGTAGCTTTAGTGTAGTGAAGCTTCATTTATAAAAAAAAAACTTTTTACCCAGGTACCACTATGCTAAGCTAGTAAGCTAAACTGACAGCATGCTAACTGAAGACTAACTGAAAAAAGAAAGGGAAGTGTTTAATTTAATCATTTTTGGCTTTGGTTATGTGAGTCATTTATTCTCATTCAAATGTTAATTAATGTACTCTAAAGTGATTTTATATAATTTCTAATCAGGCACAGAACAGAGTACCCATAAATAGAGCGCATTTATTTGAATCAGCCAACGAAATGGCTTTTGAGTCCAAGGGGGATAGGATCTTTCAGGACTACAGGCTCTCTAAGACATAAATCACAATTGGGAAAAAGGTCTGTACTGTGTAAAGTGCTCAAATCAGATATCATCCCTATGGCAATACCTCATTAGTCTGTTTGGTATGGTTCAGATCATTTAAACCTTGAGAATATAGTAATAGTTAAAAAGCTCTGACATTAATATCTTTATTAAAATGCAATCATATCACATATTAGCTCTATTACACTTCAGGAGAACAAATGTTTCAGATCAAGGAGGTGTATAATACATGCAGGAATACCTGAGATGAATTCAGATTCAAGTTGCTTGGCTGACACATGCATAATGCCATTTTTACTTTATTTACCAACTCATAAGCAAACAAGCATGCAAATAAATGCATACATAAATGTGCAAGAAATAAAAAAAAGCTAATTAAAAATAAATTAATAAAACTCAGTAATAAAGTAATACATACATAAAACCACAAATAAACAAAAGCACAAATAAAAATTGATCTAAAAAAAAAAGGCTCTTTATTTTATATATATATATATATATATACACGAATGATACATCTGCAATATAATAAAAAGTTTGTGATAACGGTCTATGCTAACCAGGCACGGCTTGACCCCCTGGTCCAGAGTACCACTCTTCAATTAATGAACAGGAAGTTCCATACTCAACAGACTTCCTGTTTTATTCATTTCTAATTTCAATCTACAGCATTACTACTTTTATCAAACAATTAGCCGTTATTTCAGTTTAACCAACGTTTCAACTAAAGCGCTGAATGAGTCATTTGTCCTGAGGCTCAGTCTGAGTTCTTGGTATGACATCTCAGCAGCTTTGTCTTTCAAATGCTACTTCATTTCAGACTTTGAATACCTGATAAACCATTAAAAACAGATCTTGAGGAGAAAAAAAGATATAAGCACAGCTACAATGAGTATGCATTAGAACAGACAGCATAGAAAAACCACCATGAGTCTCAATGTCAGTAGAAAGATAAAAAAACACAATTAATAGAGAGAATATAATACAAGGTGCAAATACTGAAGGGGAATGAGGTTCAGAGAGAAGAAGAATAGTAGCACGGGCTAAATTATTTAGAGTGGAGAAGCAGTGATATAATACTGTGCTGATCAAGCAGAAGAATTTTAGGGCCATAAAAAGCCTGGAGAAAAAAAAAAAAGAAGGATGGAAGGATGAGTTATCGATGGGTGAGCACAGTGGCAAAACTCATCACTAGGGGATAAATGGTCCTAACATTGCGGCTAATGACCCAACTGCACTCCCCCATCACACACCCTGCTCTGGGCACTCATCATAAATATGCATACAACACTACACCGAATAACCCTTGTGACCACAAACCCAACAGTTCATCCTCTATGGCCCCTCTTGCATACATCAAGTGTTCCCAAACAACCCTTTCCCTCACTAGGCCTCTTATACCCTACATATATAAGCACACAAGCTCTACGCAAAGACATCAAGACAAATATATGGAAAAATATATAAACACAGTCTCAATACCTTCGACAAACACACACACACATCAATCCACAATCCAAAAATGTGTGCAAGATATGTACAGTAGTCAGTATTTGAAGTGGATCAAAACCTTTTATCAAAGTTGTTGTAAAACCAAAATGCGTTCTTGTCTTAAGACAACTTTGATTAACTGTTATATATGAGAGGGCATGCTTTATTGTGAATAAATCATGGCTGAAAGCCAAACCTTTTTTATTACTGGACAATAGATTAAGATTTACATTTTAAAAAGTAATAATTGCATTATTAAACTATTTCAGTGTGAGGGCAGACATGTTAAATGTATGTAAAGCTTCAGAAGTGCCAACATAAAAAAAGCATAATATTGCTAATAAACATTTTTGTATGACTTTACTCATCCATGCCCATTACTATACATGAATAATACAAGCATAATAAACATTTTTTTTTTTTTTTTTGTTCTTGATCTTAATGATTATTGAATCTCAATGATTCAATCGTGCTGTTTTTTTTTTTTTTTTTTCGGGGTTGACCTTGTAATTAACTCTGATGTCATATGTCGAAATTCTCCAATCATTTTGTCAGCTTAAATCATTCAGATCTGCCTCCACCAATCAACAACCAATGGATAGGACCAAGTCCACACCTTGCTTTTTTTTTCCCTTCTTCTTCATCTTCTTCTTTTCAATCAACCATTTCACTCAAATGTATATCACAATATGGACGAAAGAATCTGTTGCTATTACAACTTTAAAATGCTGTCTGTAGGCAGCTCACTATAGGTTAAAAAAATGTCTTTAACCAAACTGTTACATCCTTGTTCTTGGTAAACAAGTCCAATACTGATTACAGGCACTTATTTCTGCTCACATGATGAAGAAAGAGTGATGAATAAGAGGTAGTGTTCTTAAAAAAACAGGTTGATTAGCTGAAAGAGTAACATCGATCAGAAGCCATCATCCTGAGCACGTTTGAACCAATAAACAGAGCATCACAAATGAACCCATATTCCAGCCAACTGTTTACAATTAAATTTTAATTGGATATTGAGACCCAGATGGAGGAAGGAAACAGCGTTGAGACCTTTCCCCAGTTTTCTTTATTCGCTGGGATATTTTCTTTGTTTCCCCTTTCCGTTTTTGGTTATAGCGTTGGTTGCTTTTCAGATTTTTCTTTATTTTCTGCTTTCATCTTTTTATTCTCTCCTTCTCTCTCTTACTTATTCACTCAGCCCTAAAGACTCACAGATTAATTATTCAAATGTTATCTTCATTTCCAAAGTGTGAGTTAGGAAGGAGACTATGGGCTTCAGCCGCTACCAAATCCTGACTCTTTCAAAAAGCATTCAGGCAGAATTGCATTATTTGTACATCAGTTTATTTTATTGTTCTTTCCTCCACACGGTCTCCCACAGCAGTGTGTCTAAATTCTAATAAACTCCAAATCAAGTTTTAGCCACTGATCTGATTAGATGCAAAAGGGCATCGGGAACACATTGACCGTTGCTGAGAGACTCCCTCAATCTCACTTTCATGCTCTGTTTCTTCCTCTTTTTATCTCTCTCTGTCTCTCTTTCCATTCCCCATTACCTTTCCTCTCAGCCTGACTACGTATGGCTCTGTCGTTATTTGTCTTTGTCTCCCTATCCACCCTCCCACCCATGGTCTGCACTATTTTTTGCTGCTGATAGACAAGTGGAAAACAATCTGTCACTCACGGAGCTTATGGGAGCACTACGTACAGCTAGAAGATCCATGCATCCACTCCAGTAGGAGGACCTTGGTGGATCCATGTTTAACCTTGTTCTCTAGAGGTGCCAGGCACCTTCACATTTACATTCTAGAGGAGATGAACCCTTCACCGCCATGCTGACTCACCACTGCAATATGACAAGTACTTTAATTAAAGGAGTTAATTGAAGCAACTTCCTCCTATCTCTTAACGAGCTTGAAGAATCCCATATTCACTCCCTCCCCCAGCACTCATCTCCATCTCCTTGCCTTCACTGTATTGGTTTATCGACATCAAACAGCCGCTTTGTGCTACAGAAACAAAACAATACAGAACATTAAGCAGGATGAATGGACACTTAAGGAAAATGAGGGCATGAGATGTTTCAGTAAGCATAATTTCTTTCCACAACCAGCAGCTAGATAGATGGTTCAAGTTGCCAGTTACTTGGTTATTTAAATTTTGTTCTGTTCATTTCACTGCCCAATCCGACCTTTGCTTAATAAGGTCATTCTAGCATACATTTGAAATTATCACACATTTCATGTTATGGTCATTATAGAAATTCTACACTAATTTATCCAAATAAATGAAACACTAAATAATAATAAAAATAAAAAAAAAGAGGGAAAATGAGCATGCAAAATTAAATATTTAATCTAATACTCTTATATCTGCTAATAACTGATACAGAAACAAGACATTGTCTAATTGTCTAATATAAATAATATCTATATCTGCTGATAACCAATATATTGTCTAATATTAAGATAATGATAAATGTAAATAAATATATAAATACATAAATAAATATTGTCTGACAGGCAATATGGAACCAAGACTTATTACACAACCAGCTATAATATTTACTGAAACAATAAATTAAAAGAACTATATATGAGAAACTGAGCCATTGTCCAATACTGGCATATAAATAAAATAAAATAGTGATAAACAAATAAATTAATAATAATATCTGATGATAACAGATATATTGTCCGATATTAACTGAAATCCATAAATAAATAAATATTGGCTTATAGGCAACTTATAGGCAACTTATATCGAACTGAGACATATTATTACACAACAGAGTCTAATATTGTCTGATACTAATAAATCAAAAGAAACATATGAAACTGAGACATTGTCTAAATATTATATTTGGCTCAGTTTCATATTAGTTTATTTTGATTTTAATATTTTTTTTTTTTAATACACACACACATATTATAACCGATAAATGATGATGTGCCTGCCCAAACATCAATGACCCTGCAAAACCTCGTAAATGTTTGTTCATTTAAAAGCAAGAACCTTCAATTTGAATCCCATGAGACATACAGGTGCATATTAGTTTGAATTTATTTAATACACAAGTTTCACAATTTCAGTTGAATTACTGAAATAAATTAACTATTCCACAACATTCTAATTTATTGAGATGCACCTGTAGCCCTCTTAACTTTAGAGGACTATTCATTTCTGATTAATGGGCTTTGACATTCTTTCCAACAATTACAAACAATTACCACAAACAACTCGGAAGTAAACCTGACTCAATTAGCTTTGGTTTAAAAGTCTTTTTCAGATTAATGGAAGCCAGCCATTAAGTTCAGCATTATCCTCTCATCTCCTCAGCAAAACGCATCTTCCCATTTTCCAGCACCAGTGCGCTGGAGAGAATACAGACCAACCAACCATATTTTGAGGACAATAAAATTCAGAAAGTCCACCGTAGACAACATTCTTTCTCGGTTAAACATACAATCTCATGATCTACTACATACCTCAATCACCTACAGACATCTTCTACAGATGTCTCATTAGGAAGAAACCAGATCAATTAGGCTCATTATCACTTTTTCTTTTGAGAATTGCTTCCATCACTTTTCAGGAGGTGCAAGCTTAATTTGTTAACGCATTTCACACTTGTGGGGTATACTGATGAGAGCGGGGATTGAGGGGTGTATTAGAGGAATGAATAAAGAGAGAAAATAACAAATCACAGGAAGACTGAGGAGAAGCAACAATATGCCTTGGCTCATCATAAAGTTGCAGGTAAATGTCATTCAGACTCATGAGCATGCTCATCTATGGAAATGTTTTTATCTTTCTTTACTCATTGTCACATCAGTCAGCTATCTGACATTATAGTCACAAACATGACCTCTTCACCTCTTATCAGACAAGATATAATTCCGCTCCAGGCTGGAACATACTGAACTGTATAACTAAAGGGGGGGGGGGGGCTGAAATAAATGAACTATTCCATGACATTCTAATTTATTGAGATGCACCTGTAGCACTCTTAATTGGGGGTGGACAAAATAATTTTGTGTTTGTTGATTTTGAGGAATATATCACTGGATGGGGTTTGGAGAAAAGCCAGACACCCAACAGTTTCTGCTCAATGGATATGGTCAGTCTAACTTTTCTCCACTATGAATATGCAAAAGACCATAATCCCAGCACATTTCCATATTACTGAATAATATATGCAAGTTTTGATTTAGATTTTCATTGTGTAAAGCCACACTAGGTCACCACTTTCTGACACTATTTCACTGCTAAAACTTTGTAATTGTAAGTTTAAACCAGGAATATATATATATTTTTTCTTCCTTAGCGATTGATTGAAAAATAAAATGCATTCCCAAGAAATATCAGCCTACGTGAAACACATTGTTTGAAAACATCGTTGAAAAGCATGTTCAAGATGTGGTCAATATTTCTCTATATTACTCACAAAATGTCCAGATAAAATATTCCAAACGATGTTCACCACAGATTTATGAAACTTTAGAGAGAGTCAGAGAACTGCTCTGAAATTACTGAAGGTACATACACAGTAGGCCTTTAAATATACTTCACAGCGGTTAAATGTGGTGTGTGAATATCACAAGATCCTGAAACTTTTGAAAGTTCTAGGGCTGCTCTGAGATGAACAAACTAAAGTTTCAGCTTTTTAACTCACCGGGAAGGCACTGTGAGCCACCAAATATGCATTTTCAGATACCTTTACAAAGACTCAATTAAGTGTTGAATTACTGGCTCTGAGATGAATGTATGCAAAATTCTGCCTTGATTGCTTCCAAAAAATCCAAAGTCAAAGCATACTTGCACTTAATCATAAGGTGTACACTTTATCACATTGGTGAAGCCTCCTAGTTATTGCAGTGTGATTGGGTGCTTGCTTCTAAACCTGCTATTTATGCTGACACATAAATTTGAACTTTTGACTTCATAGCATTCTTTACATTCAGCGCCTTCCAATAAAGAACTTCAGAGAGACTAATATGCATTCACTTCTTAGACTGCCCTGACAGCAAATAATGCAGCTGAACTTCAGACTTAACCAAACAGAGCACACAATGTTCTACCACACTATGAATAATTAATTATAGCATGACTCCCCTGAAAACACCCTGTTAAATCAGGGAACAAACGCATCATAATATAACCTTCATTACGGAGCATAGCAGAGCATCTGTTCTTTCAAATAAGTAAATAATTTATGCAGGACATTTTTTCTCTCTCATTCTAAAATTTGACTAATAAGCAATCATGACACAAACATTAAACTTCAAAAGCATATCACTTACCTGCATCATTTTACATATCCTTGCTTAGTATCATTTAAGGTTAGATCTATATATATATATATATATATATATATATATATATATATATATATTTATATTACATTTTTTTTTTTTTTTTTGTAGAAGTATATAATTGATACATAGTGGGGACCTAACATTTTTGCATATGAGCCTGAACACTGCTACAGAAAAAAACAATTACCAAACACTGAGGCCACTGAAACTAGTTAAAACTGAATGGTCAATATCAATAATTCATATCCTGCAAACAAATAAAAGTCAAACGGCTTGCCAAATTTATGAAGCTGTTGTTCTTACGGAGACCACACAGTAGTAGATTTTCAGGTTTTACAACATTTTGGGGACATGTGGTTCGTAAAAACATCTCGAAACCTGACAAACACACACAGGTGAGCACCAAAAGCACCTCTGAGCTCATCATCATCATCATCTCATTCCCTTCCTCGAGTGTACTAATAGAGGTCTGAGTGTTTCTCTGGTGATCGTTTCAAATGAGAGCATTAGTCCACGAGCTCCAGCCTCCAACACCAGCTTGTATTCATATACTACTCTAATCAGCTCCTTCAAATGCCATTAAGGACACAATAACTTACAACGTTACGTAAGCTAAAGCTGATTATTTTAATGAAATGTGCCTGAATTTTTAAGTGGCAGGAACCGCAATGAAAGTTAAGCTATTACTGAAAAACACTGTTTTCTTGGACCCACTGCAGGTAAGGATTTATATGGAATTGAATCTGGCAAGTAGCAATTATTGATGATGAATATAGCAGACAGCACATCAAATTAGCGCTTTCACAATAAATTCTGTGAAAGTGTGAAAGAATCCAGTAAGGTACATATTTTCATTTATATGGAGTGGATGCAAAAATTATATCAAAAGTAGAGTGCATTGCGTACAAGCTCTGCAACAAATGCTGCCAGTTTTGTTTGGGACTCAGTGCAGGAGGAGGAGGATGACAGAGTCGGATTTAATGGGATTGGTCAGAGGCCTGCTCTTTCATAAAAGCTGGCTGAGGAGCCACCCATATATCAAGAGGAAACACAGCCCTGGAGTTAAACAAATAAATAAGAACAATTAAGCAAAGTGGCACCACTCCTCACCTGGCACAACACAAGTCCCATACACTCCCTCTGCATGGACTCTTCAATACAGGGAATAAAGACTTTGTTTGTTGTTGTTGTTCCTTTTTGCTTGTCACTTGTTCAAGGCACTTAGGCAAATAGCTTAAGAGCACCATCACCGTCCAAAAGCCTATATTAAGTTTTCCCAGAAAACATGCCCTTACAAAACCACTTTTGAGTGCCTATTTTTACTACCTATGCTGTCATCTAAAAGACTGTTCACATCAAGGACAATAAATACTGTATAATGATAACTATAAAGTTTCAATACTCATCCTAATTCTGTGAGAATAAGAAAGTAAACTCCACATCTGCTGTATAACAACTGATACAGAGGAATGATACTTTCAGAATGTTTCTTTTCTATGTGATGAGCAATAAAAAATACTGAAATGAATAGTTTAGAGATAATTATAATAAACAATGTTATCTGTTTCTGTGGAAGCTATTTTATTAATCATTATAGTTTCATAGGTTTTTTTATAGTTATCGTTCTTGGTGTGAATGGGCCTTAATCACTTAAATTTTGTTCAAATACACTAATAATTTAATGTTAAAACTATTTAAATACATTTAATTTCAAAATGAATATCCATTTTTCAAACTGCAATTTAATGCCTAAATTCACGTTTGTAGCATTCAAATTTGATTTAAGTTTTTTAACATTTTATCTTAATTTATTTTGTTGAAATAGTAGAGAATTGTAATATCAGCAATCTACAAATATGAAAATTAAAACAGCTTATCAAGCAGCAGTAATTCATCAAACAGTTATTAAACAACCCTATATAATCTGTTAGTAAGAAGTACATAAGAAATTTTAATTTCAGTCATGAATGTGTAAGCAGTGTACAGAATGAATAGTTAAAGGGATAGTTCACTCAAAAATACAAATTCTGTCATTTACTCACCCTCATGACATTTCAAATGTGCATGACTATTTCTTCCGTGGAACACAAAAGAAGATATTTTCAAGAATGATGAAACCAAACAGTTTTGGTTTCAACACCTCTAATGTAATAATACTGTAATACTGTAATGCAATAACACTTCTAAAATAATAATAATAATAATAATAATAATAATAATAATAAATCTTTTATGTTCCACATAAGAAAGAAACATGTTTGGAATGATATGAGGGTGAGTAAATTATGAGAATATTTTCAGTTTGGGGTGAACTATCCCTTTAAAAGAGGCTGCTGTTGGAAAACCTGTGTAAGCTGATGAGACTAAGCCAAAGCTCAGTTTCTGTCTCATATGGAGTGTAAATGTTTAACTCAATCCTGCTCCAGGAGATCCGGCTTCCTGCGGAGTTCAGTTTCACTTCTAACAAACACCTGAACCAGTTAATAATGGTCTTTCAGCTCATTCAAAAAAAAAAAAAAAAAAAAAAAAAATGCAAGCAGGTGTGTTGGAACTAAATTCAGGAAAAGTAGATCACTGTTGTAGAAGCTCCAATTATACGAAGGGCGAGGAAACACCAACATGGATACTGGTGTGTCCTCAATCCGATGTCTAAACAACATATCCATACATTATATACCCATCACCCACATGACAGTATAATATAAAAAAAAAAAATGTTCCCCAGATGCCTCCACAACAGCAGCAGTTGCACAGCACCAGTTAGGGTGACAGTTACTGAATTCTTTACCTACATCTCAGCTGACTGGTTAATGCATTTCCAGAGAAAATATCTTACATCAGATATTGCATTACCCTTAAATGGTTTCGAGTGTTAACGTGTTATTCCAGCCCATTTGTGGTGTTAAAAAATGCAGTGCAGTGTTGTATTTGTTAGGTAACTGCTAAATATCGCTTTGGTTGGATTAAAAAATTAACTAAATGAAATGATTTAATTACAAAAATTACAAAAACGAAAACTTAAAATAAGAATAAAGCTAAATAGATAAACTATGTTTTTAAAAAAAAAAAAAAATAATAATAATAATAATAATAATAATATCTATATATATATATATATATATATATATATATATATATATATATATATATATATATATATATATATATATATATTAAAAAATTAAAATGTAAATAAACTAGTAAAAAATATTAAAAACATACTGTAATAGTATATAAATAATATTACAAAAACATATCTGGTACAGTACCACAGTAAAAATATATATATATCAAGAAGCAAAGTCTTCATGTGGGAGACTAGAAAACTTGTGAGCAGTTAATGAAAGCATAAACCTGTTTTTATGTTTTATGATAGCACACACCTGTTGAAGAACAAACAGTCCTGACTAAGATTCAAAGTAGAACAATGGAAACACTACATGGCAAATATCACAAGCTGACTCAGAAGCCTTTTGTACAGTCATATTCTTCACACAACACATTCAAATCCACCCACAACAACAAGCAAACAGCTTCATATGCAAATTAATAATTGGGTGGATAAAACAGCACTTATTTAAATCAGCTCTCAAACCAAATAATCTCAAGAGTGATTACAGTTTAGCTGGGAACTGATTCAACAGAAATTAGAAGGGATAATATGGTATTCTGTGTGATAAGAGTGAAGACTTGTGGATGAGTTAAATCATAAATGTGTTTGGATAAACCCTATCGAACCAGAGGTTGAAGATATTAGAGTGATGGTAATATGTGGCAATGACTCACTGGACATATTTCATAGTGAAAAAGAAGAAAAAAAAAAAGATAATGGAATGGCAGGGTCAGCCAATGGGATCTCGTTTAAGACAGAAGGAATACAAAAAAGGTGTCATTAACTCAGTTAGCACATGGGAGGGATGGTATGTTTCATTTGCAGCAGACAATGCAAGTGATATTGAATGATCTCAGGCCAAGAAATTAATCCAGCTGTACAGCACAATAAACCTCTTTAGCTTTAATGCCCATGTCTGCTGTCTTCACAGTCGTAATAAGCGTTATCTATGTGACATTATGTTACTATGTTAAATGGTTAGCTTGGTTTCTTCAAAGCTCAACTGCAAATGTTGTCTTTTAATTTTCAAAGCGCAACCTATGTTGCAATCATACTGCCAAATATGACTTTACAATCTGTTACACTACCATTCAAAAGAATGCTTATTTGATCCAAAGTACCATAAATGATGATCCTTCAGAAATCATTTTAATATGCTGATTTGGTGTGCAAGAAACATTGTTGAAAACATTTGCTGCTTAAAATTTTATATACAGGATTATTTGATGAATAGAAAGTTCAGAATAACATCTGTTTATTTGTAATAGATATACATTTTATTATTATTATTTTGTAATAGAAATCGGTTTTAATATTGTTAATGTCTTAATTGTCACTTTTGATCAACTTAATGCATCCTTGCTGAATAAAGCAATAATTTCCAAAAAAAACAAACAAACAAAAAAAAACAATCCTACTTTTGAATGAAAGTGTATCACTTTATAATAATTTTCACTAACATTAAAAACATTCTAATGCATAACAGGTTTTTAGAAGCACATCAATGCTTGAACTCATTGACTTCTTGTGTGACGTTACGACTAGTACAGAAACACTGACTTCCTCATGTAATATCAATATCATAAAACAACATCCTATTGGAAAAGTCGCAATATCCTTTTGATTTCTTTAAGACGTGGAGTTCAGCTGACACTAATAATACACTGGCAGAGTAAACCGCCCATGCTGAACAAGGTTAACATTGATAGAACACCATGGGCTGTGCAGAAAGCTGTCCTTGAATCTTGAAGCATAAAAAAAGGAAATAAAAAAAAATAAAATATCTTGAAAGTGTCCTTGTGCACATCGTTTCCCACACAGATATTAATAAATAAAGAAAGGTAACAAAAAAAGGGTGGGAAAAAGCAACAAATTTACAGAGTTCTGCACTGTTTTCTATAGAACTCATTTCATTCCACTTCATTCATAGATTCTCTATCTGAGAAGGGATCTATGAATGTAAACAAGCTTTTCAAAATGCTAGCTTTCGAATAGAAAACAGGCCAAGGCCACAAGGACACTCCCCCAGAGGATATCTGCTCCGCTCAGTCCCTTGAGCCTCAATCCTTTATACAAAGGAGAAATTTAGACTCAAGAAAGTGATAAAGTCAAAAGCGCTAAATCGATTTGTGGAATTCAATGTTCAAAATTTGCATTCCTTTCAGTGCACTTTAGACAAGTTTTGTTACACTTAAGTTAATCCAAAGTTCACGCACAGAGTTCACACAGTTCAAACTGTTAGCAAAGTAATGGCAGCTAGCAATTCCAAGAGACTGGATCTGGCATTTACACACACAATATGATGAAATGTTCTGTATTTACCGTGTCCGTAAGTTTGTTGGACTAGGATGCCCATCGTAGACTGAAAGGATGTCAAAGTCCTCCTCTAAGGCAAAGCCTTGAAATACCAACTGTATCCGGTTGTGTTCCTGTGCCACAATCACCCATGTGCAGTTGGCGTAGTTGGGATATCCATACGGGTATCCGGGGCTTTCTATTGTCCCATTTGGACTGTGTAGTGTGTGACTGCAGTTTTGAGCTGTGAAAAGGAGAGAAAGAGAAGAAAGCATTACACAAAGTGGATTTAAAAACAAACAAACAAACAAAAAACCTTTAAATACATTCAAATGAGGAATCGGGCAGAACCCACATGCTATTATTGGTCTAAAGCAACTTGGAACAAAAATGTGAACATAGAAAATGTGAATTTCCACATTTATTCCTTATCGGTAAGTTGGTGTAGAATATTTGCAAAGAATGCTTTATGATTTACAGCCTTCTGACGTGATGAATATGTTCATTTGCCAGTTTGGTCTGTGCCTTTAAAGGATTAATTTACATTCATTAATGTTTTGTTTGATCTGACAGGGCATTAAATCATTTGTTAGTACAATAAAATGCTTCCATATTTAAATTCTTATAATGTCCATGTAATTACTTAAGTGCATATTCAAGGTGTTTATAAATAAGACAAGCTAAAATGACTGTAATATTTATGTATTTTTACTATAGAGCAGTAATATTTAATTTCAAGAGCCAATTAAATTATCATATAGTCCAGCACATGAATACTGTCAGCTGCCCTTGCTATTGCCATGGCTTTATCAGTGGTCAAAATGTTTCCACAGAAACTCTACAAAGGAAATAGGAAAGAGAAGAAATTATATCACACTTGGTTATTAATTTGACTAATTTTAATAACTCCATATTGCCTGAAGCTCAGACGGCATTCCTTAGTATTAATTGCATTTCTCTTTTGCATACTTGTCAATGACCTCTTATACAATATTGCACTCAATCTGAAATTTTAATAACTGTGTGCTGCTCCATCCATCAGTGAAAAACCTGGCCTAAATTACTAGTTCTGGACAGGTCCATAGCCCCACTTTTAATTAATCATCCCTTCTTGCTTTAATAATTGTTAATGGTCTCAGATTTTCACATTTTTTTTTTTTTTTTTTTTTTATTCCACCCACTCTAGGAAACGTGTATATCTGCTGCAGTCACACAGGACCCAACAACATGGCCCAACTACTCCCTGCAGTTGATCTCTTTAATGGGAGTCTTAAATCAATGCTTGAAACACATTTTAACTTACAATCTTAATATAAAACTGAAACAGTAAGTTAAATTTTGCATTGTAACTTTGCATGCAATTAAATTGAATGAATAAGAAACATACTAATTTGAGGCAGGAATTAGACAAACTTGGTTTGCATAGAAAAGAAGAAGAAGAAGAAGAAGAAGAAGAAGAAGAAGAAGAAGAAGAAGAAATTGCTGCCTATGGCTAATTTCATTATCTGCTAAATGACTACCGAGTACTCCCTCTGTGAAGCTCATTTGTTTAAACATAATTTATGAATTCAAAAATATATATTTTTTAACAAAATAAACAGTAAAAAAGCATGAATCAGAAAAAATTGTCAAATAAATACATACATAAATACATACGTACATACTGTACATAAGCTAAAACACAATGCAAATGGATACATCAGCCTATATTTTATCATTTGATTCTTAAATGCATTGAAATTTATGTGGGGTTAGGTGATTAAAACAGCATTAGAAATGCCTAATTAGAGGACATCTGTTATCAGTAAAGCACATATTCCATAAAAACAATCCCAACACACCAGCAAACAAATGAGAACCCAGCATGTCCACATAGAACACGCGTTTGTCTAACACATTCGAGTGGAGATCACACTGAGATTACACTTAATGAAAAACAAAGCTCAAACAATGTCACATATGCACAAATATTCAAAGTATTTATCGAACACAAACACAATATGTCACAAAATTATATCGCTTATTGCAAAGATCCTATAGTCATTATGCAATAAAAAAAAATAATTATACATTTTCTTATGTGTAACCTGTGAAGGTTTTTTTTAGTATAACTCTTAAGCACAACTGGGCTTTGGATTTCTTAAGGCGGAAAGCTTTGCCTACTACCACAGAATTTCAATAATTAAGTGAAAACGTATCCTGAGGTCCTTTTTAAAAAAAAAAAAATAATAATAATAATAAAAAATAAGAGTTTCTCAAACAGCTGGAAAACAGTTGAGTGCTGTTCAAATAATCCGCCACTGACCAGTGGCCATATTCAGTGCAGTTTTCCAAATAATAACAGAACAGATGGATTAGGATTTGGAAGACATCTTTCTGTGTTTAAAAGTCATGGTATATGTGATAAAAGTACTCTTGATATGAATTATTTAGGCTAGAAAGTGTCACAAAATAAGATATTCTCATATTCTAACCACACCTTATTATCATAAAACTTGGAACTGTGAACATATTTCTAAAAGCTGGAATGTACAATGGCAGGAAACAATCCATCATTTTTGCACTCAATTCCAAGGGAATGTTTATGTGAGGTTGGGCCAGCAGGAACCATTGAGAAAAATGTTGACCTCTGGATACAGACTCCTTTATGGCTCCGTGGGGTTTTACAGCCGCAAGTCTTCTCTGTGTGCACTACAATATTAAGAATGAAACTCGGGTCATTTCAGATCACGGAGTGGAATGCTGACAAAAACGAGGAGATTCGTTCAGCACAAAATGTGGACGAATTCAACATTGCTGTTCATCTTAAATGAAATGAGACTGAGATGGATGGGAGTATAAATGACACATTCACCCATTTCTGGCTTTCAAATCAGAATCACACGGTTTTAAACACATAACAGCGTTTTCTCCCCGCATCTGCCCGAGAACATTGTCTTATTATAGAACATCCTGATCAATATAGGTCCATTATTCAACACTTAACACTGAACAAAAGTCGATAGAGTATTTCATGTTTTATGTAAAATGGTCACAAACACAATATAGACTCAAAAAAAAATACACTGAGTAAGAGGCTAATGGTTTTAACCGGGATAGGCATGAACAATCACAATTTTTCCCAGGAAGCTGCTCTGCTTCAAAAACGCGTCTACCTTGTGTTGCGTGTCTTCATGTGTGGTTTCAGTAACTTACAGTGACGGAGAAATGAGCTGCATGTCAATTGAATTTTTTAGATCCAGATGAAATTGCGGCCTGATTGGACTCTTGTCCTGTAAGAAAGTGATAAGTTTTATGGACGTCGCCATCTTTGATATTACCTCACTGTCACGGTCACTTTTGCTATCGTAACTGAATACGGGCTTGACTCCCGTTGCGAGAAGCTACTGTAAGTTGCTGTGTGAATGTGACATTTCAAGACTTACACCTGTAAGTAAATGCGGTTGCAAATCCCCAAAACTAGACAGTGTAAAAGTAGTCACAATTGCATCTTTAACAGACTCTGTCGCATAGTTACATACATTCTATCACTCTAAAATGTGCTAGTCCATGAATTCTGGATGAAATCATCTAATGTATAAATACACTCTAAAAAATGCTGGGTTGTTTCAACCCAACTTTGGGTCAAATATGGACTAACCCAACCGTTGGGTTAAATTTTTACATTACATTTTTTAACCCAAAAGTTAGGTTAGTCCATATTTGACCCAAAGTTGGGTTGAAACATCCCAGCATTTTTTAGAGTGTACGTTTTCAGCTTTTTTATTAAGGTACATAAACAGAATACATTGAATACACATAGTTCATGTTACTCTTCTACTCACAAATGCAAATCCTAGCCTGACTGGAAGAAAGAGGGACAAAGGATGGGAGAGAATTGTGAGAATACAGCTTGTGTTCTGCATTCATAACACACAGTGTCTCAAATTCAGAACAAAGGCATTGACTCTGCTTGATCTTGACCCCTCAGTTTTGCTGTGTGCTTTGGGTCATTGTCATGTTGGAAGATAAACCTTCTTCCCATTGACAACTTTTTGGCAGAGGGGAGCAGATTTTCCTCAAGAATTTGATAGTATTTTGCCCCATCCATTTTTCCTTGACAAGTGTTCCAGTCACTGCTGCAGAGAAACACCCTGCAGGACTGTAGGAATGCTGTTATTTGAAAAGTGAGCTGTACTGGATTTCTGTCAGACATATCATTTGGTGTTGAGGCCAAATAATTAAATTTTAGTTGTTTTTCGAGTTTTTTTTTTTTTTTTTTTTGCACCCCTCCCATACAAGCCACATTTGGGTGAATTTGTGATATTGTCGTCACATACACAAAATGACCACACTTTGTCATAAATTCCTGCAACTGCTTCAGAGTTGCTGTAGGCCTCTTATAGCTCCTTTTCTCCTGGCTCTTTCATCCTGTTTGGAGCAACGTCCTGATCCAGGGAGGGTCTGTGTTGTACCAAATACCTTCCACTTTTTAATAATAGACGTCACTGTGCTTCTAGGAATTGATGAGGGCTATGATTTTTTTTTTTTTTTTTTAAACTTCTGTGTTTCTTGGCTTTTGTGTGTCCACAACTTTATCCAGGAGGTCTTTGACAATCCCTTGACACCTATAGTTGATTGTTTGCTTCAGTTGCACTACCAAGGACTGAAATGCTCTAGGAAAGATATTTTCATGCTGAGCTAATCAAAATGATCACAGCTGATCACAGTTGAGAGTCAAATGGCTTTGTGTAACATTGAGAAGGTGATTAGCTACACCTGAGTTTACAAGTCATTTTTAGGAGGGGGGTGAAAAATAATTATTATTATTATTATTATTATTATTATTATTATTATTTTATTTGTTGTTGTTGTTGTTTTCTGACATGTTGGTGTTATATCTTTCGCTTAGATGTTATAAGTGAGTAAATACAGCTGGATTAAACAAAAACTGTCTTCATTTCAGGCTGCAAAGCAACAAAATATGATTATTTTTAAAGGGATAACTCTTTTCTACAGTATACTCACTGTCTTCTTCAAATTAACTTTTTAAAGTTTGATCTTAAAAAAATAGAATTCAAATTCTTAAGTTAGGATTCCCAAATAAGGGATAAAAAAAAACACACATTGACTTTGTTAGATTTTGTTAACGAACATTCTTACACATTTCATAAAATTTATCATAGGACTCTTTTTCTCTAAAAAAAAAATCTTCATGAATCCATCTCCAGGTTCCTCACATTTTAAGTGATTTGAACAAGGTGTTAATTTGAATGTATCGAGCTGAAAGGAAAAATGAAATGCATATTGTAACCTCTTAATGAAGGGTAACCCCCACACTCACAGCAGCAGGTCATTCTTTTCCTTGAGCATAGATTTACAAATGTATTATGAAAGTAACAAGTGAATCGAGTTGACCTGCATTAATACGGCGCTGCATAAATCTCTAATAAGGCTCAAAAAGACTCCAAACAGTAGTATTTCATCCATAACGCTTTATTGATTTTTTTTTTTACAAAAGAGTCTCATGCAATCACAACATCATGTGTGTTTGCAGTTATTTCTCCAAACATTCTGGCTGAGGCACATATTTAAACTCTGTCTGAGATCTTCGGTCTTAAACTAGGGCTCATTGCATCTGTTTAGTGTTTACCCAAAATATTGGTGAAGTGAAGTGAAGAAGAAGAAAGAGATTTGACCTTGTTTAGCACGACTGCAGAGACCACCTCCAGAGTCAACCAATGTTTGTTTTGCTGCCGCTGTTGTTTTGCTGCTACGGGGCTGCAGCGCCTCGGCATGACACTTTGATAAATTGATCGCTGCTGTGCCGTTCTACGGCAGGACAGCAATCCTTCAGAGTGCACGCAATCAGAGATCTTAGGAGGGAAGGGGAGTGGGAACGGGCCGAACGAAAACAAGAGTTGGGGTAATTCTGTATGAGCAGCTGGACTGTACTTTCTCCACTTCTTAAACTAGAAATCAACACACCATCGCCATGTTTCAAAACCTATTGAGTATCTCCAGAAAAGCAAACATCTACGCTTCACTGATAAGGCAATAACAGAATGCATCTATCCAATCCCGTCCAATATAGTGGACAAAGTGAGAGAAATGTGGTTAAATATTCTTAAATATTTTAAATACTATTAATTAATAAATTAATAATGAGACAAGTGTCCTATGTGTGAGGAATGCTTTTTATATCTAATATACTATATATGACATCACTTGTGAGGCTCCAGGTTTTGGAACAGAACTCATGACATTCATACTGGGATAACAGCAGTCTGTGTCACTGGCAGAAAAATCTGGTTTTGTTGACAGAGATTATTCCATAAAGCTTTTGATATGTGTATGAATACATATGACTTCAGAATTGGATGCCAGAGCACAGCTTTAGAACATGCCCTGGAATTAGTGTATGTCTTTGCGTGACATTGTTTGACAATAACTTAAGATTCATAATGAGACACATTTCTATGCCTGTTCTCTGCACTAAAGCAGATAACATGTTTTCTGTTCATTTATGCTCTCTTTTGCCATTATCCTGTTTCCAGCTTTTTATTTAAACTCAGTACATCTGCTTTATTATGTCCAGATTCCAGCAGACCAGCTTGATGTGGACTGGATTAGAGTATTAGCTCTTTACCAGAGACTGATGGATGGATGGATTATCTATGGATAGACAGATTATCTTCATTATTTTAACTATACTTTTCTATCTATTAAATGCCATTAGATTTTTACCAAAAAAAAAAAAAAGTTTTTCATGTAAACATATTTTTTTTTTATAGGTTCTGAATTTGAATAGAAGTTAAATGCTACCTTAAAACTAGACATAAAAATGCTACTAAATAAAATTCAGTGTGCTGGTTTATGGTTTAATTTGAACAGTTTTGAAGAAGAAAAAAACGGCTGGCAAGAGTCAAGATATCGCAACATGAAGCATGTATAAATGTATGAAGTGGTGAAGATATGACTGATTGCATTTTAATTGTAGGAAGCAACTTTAGTGTGACTTCATTTATGAGCAGTACTCACAAATCCGGGATTGTTTGGTTTTTCTTTTTATGGTTAATTGATTGAGAGTATAAATGACCAGTCAGAATAAGAAAGCTTAACAAAACTCATGAAGTTCATTTGGTTCCAGGATTTTTTTTTTTTTTAAACATAAACGGTTCTGAATAAGAAAAGGATCTTGATTCCCAACTCCACAAATAAGTCATTTTTATAAAAGGATTAAGTGATTTAGATTCTGTGAAATAATATATAAAGGAAGTGCGAGGTAAATAGCATATGTCGTTCTTGTGGCATGATTACTGCTTATTAGCATGTGCTTTGAAACATGCCGTTCATTGTGAATTGGGTTAGTAGTTAGTAGTTAGTCAGTCCACCTGTCTTCATTTTGGGTATAATTTATATATACCGAAAAACTGAAATGAGACATATAGCAAACACATCCAGGTGAAACCTCCCACTTCTGACAGAGTTAAAGCTGAGGCTAATACCTCGCCAACCATAACAGATAATCTTTACAATCTCTGGAAATGCATTCCCTTTAGCTTTGCTGCCATAGCTCTGCTGTAAATTGGGCACCTAAGAGACAAATGGGTCTGACTCACCAGTTTTCATAAGCACTTCAAATCGATCATATTTCCTTTTTTCAAGGACCAGTGGAAAATGCCATTAGGGCCTGAGTTCAGTTACACCATACCAACAAGGCAGATGTGAATGGGGATTTCAAATATGCCAGCACAAGAGGAAAAAACAACCTTAGTCCCACAAATCTCTCTGTGTACAACCAGCTGCCTTCTAATGTGTCAAAGCATTGACTGCAGGCTCCATCATATCTGCATTAACCGAAGAATGCCCGCCATTACAATGGAAATTGGCAACCTCAGCTTTCCTGTGTAAAACTATACATTATGCTAATGTTTGCACAATGTGATTGTGGAGAACATTAATACAAAGGCAAATGCTGTGGAAAGAGGAGAAAATTAGCTCTACTTTAACGAGGTAACATATTTGTTGTTTTCATTGGGTCAACAGACAATCGAAACAGCTGGAGTCAGCATGACACTCCCAGGTCCATGTAGATCATGTAGTCTAAACTAGGCTTAACTTGTATGTGTATGTGTGTTTAAGTGTTAATTATACAGTATATGTGAAGCACCACGACAGTCTGAACTAATTGCCCCAAGCGGATTAATAAAGCTCTAAACTAAACTAAACTAAACTTGTACTGAATGAGAAAAATTGCTTTAAGAAGATCTAGGGTCAAATACAGTATGAAAAGGCTGTTGTAAAGTTCATCTCAGTTGCAAAACAAAAAACATAACTTAATTGCGAGTAGTCACTTCTATTTAAAGTCTTTATTATCATGGGCATCAGCTTAAACACCTCTGTATTAGGTTCACATTAAATATACATTCACAGTGTCTATTGTGACTACTAAGATATGCTGTTGTGTTTGCATGAGGTTGATGTTTTAATACAGCCTGGAGCAGAAAATGATGTCGACTTGCATGTTAAAGTGACTTCGATATTCATTACATTATGAATATTACAGGTTAGTGTTTTGTTTCTTTGCTATGGGCAAAGAACGCTTTAAAATGGACCGGGTGGCCTCAATAGCTCAGCGTTTCAAAGAGATGTTCCTGACTGAGCAGAGAGCACACACAAGGAGTGCATTTCAGGCAGAATTTAGTGCACTTTCAGCCCCATTACGGAGCTACAATGGCCCAGTGTTCGGATCTAACATGGGTATTCAATGAAACTGGCTTTAGTCTGCTCCAGCCAACATAGCTTTGTGCTGTTAATCTCTCTGTCTCCTCCTTCTAGCACACAGTGAGCAACGACTGAGGGCCAAACCATGAGGAATTACAGAATAACTCATGCTGCTTCTTTTTCAGGGCTTAAAGCAACATAGCTAAGCATTGCATTTCTGTTCTCCATGACTGAAGTTGTGTCTGCAAACAAATTTGTTTAGATTCTCTTTAAATAAACCTACAGTTCCTTTTATGTGGGTCTGAATGAGGGGGTGAACAGGGAATGAATGTGGCCCTGTTTGTTTATTGTGCTGAGGCAGTATGAAGGTGTCCCCATGCCAACGGCTAAGACACGAGTGAGAAAGAGGATAGACTTTTAATGAAGAACTCTCTGTCGCCCCCCTCACCGATCGCCATTCTGATAAATCTGTCCTCCTCTCTTCAAGGCTGTAATTAATGGACTGAAAGGTTAAGATGATTCTAGGGGACTGCAGTCCAGAGGGGCCCAAAACAACAACAACAGGATTGATGGAGGTTAAAGTACAATAAATTCAATGTATTTTTTTTTGTACAATGAATGAATGAATAGATAAATAAATAAATGCTGTGCTTTCTCTGAGAGAATTATACTATTCAACTATTTTAATAAATGTGGGATCAGACTGATTGGAGAGATTCACAGATCCTGAGGGGCTGACAAAAATACCATCAGGATTGATGGAGTTGATGGAGGATCCAGTTTCATGTATTTTATAAAATTAATATATATATATATATATATATATATATATATATATATATATATATATATATATATATATATATATATATATATATATATATATATATATATAGTTTTTTTATAAATAAAATTATATAAATAAATAAATTATCTTGTTTGTTGATGTATTTTCATTATCTATATTGGGCTAGAAAATTGCACAAAGAGTGATTCAGAATTATTGATCAGTCTAGTCTGTTTGATTCATGTTTTTTTCCGTTTAAGTACATCTCAACAGTGTGATGCTGGTTAACATCTATAGCTTTGTTTGCCATCCATGTATCACTGGATCGATCCTGTTTTGGTAATAAAATAATTGAGGTACTAGAGAATTAAAATAATTGTATACAGAATGCTATTGATTTGTCTCGTACGGATGAGGGTAATGACTCGTGCTTATAGTTTAATGATATTTTTTCCAATTGTCCCTTGAAATTAAAATTGGCTTAACAAAGTGAATATGCACTCCGCAGTCGGTGTGACATCACTTCCTGAATGTATACTCAGTCTGTCTACCTTTAAAGGGATAGTTCACCCAAAAATGAAGATTTTGTCATCATTAACTCACCCTGATGTTGTTGCTAACCTGTATGACTTTATTTATTCTGTGCAACACACACACACACACACACACACACACACACACACACACACACACACACACACACACATATATAAAAATAAAATAACAAAAACATATTTTAAAGAATGTTTGCAACCAAGCAGTTTTGGTTCCCATTGACTTCCATTGTTTTTTATGTCCATACAGTAGAAGTAAATGGGAAACAAAACTGCTTGGTTGCAAACCAAAATTGTTTGGTTTACCAACATTCTTCAAAATATCTTTTACATTTCAGAGAAATAAAAAATAATAATAATTATCATGGTTTTGGAAAAACGCATCGTTCACCCATGAAAATTCTGTCATCATTTATTCTCCCTCACAGTGTTCCAAACCTGTATGAGTCTCTTTCTTCTGTTGAACACAAAAGAATATATTTTGAAGAATGTTGTTGACCAAACATAGTATGGAACAAAAATAGAATTCATTGGCTATCAACTGTTTGGACATACAGGACAACTGTTTCATACAAGTTTGTAACAAGTGGAACATGAGTATTTTTTGATTATAGTTTGTTTTTAGTGGAAGATGTGTTAATGGCGGAAGTTTGTTTTGTGTTTTAGTATTGCGTTAGCCGGCACACTGCGACCTGATGGCTGTCCGCCTCACTCAGGTCTGTGTGTGTCTAAACACCCGTGCCTACTGCCTATACCTCACTCTTGTTTTCTGTCCTGCGCTAATTCCCTGTTCTTTATTAGTCTGTGTTCCTCCTTATCTTTTGCCATCAATCCATTTAACTCGCCACTTGATTGTGTGCGTTAAAAGACAGGCTGAATATTACATTCTATGTTAGGAGAAAAGCTGGAGGTAGTCTGCAGTAACTAATGGCACCCTTCGGTGGAGCACTGCCAAATATAATCAAATTGCAGTCCTTTGATTGTGATGCATCATGCCAAAGAGGAACGGAGGATGGAAGGGCACAAAAGCATAAAAAATCCAGTGAAAAATGGAGAGAAAGAGAGGGAGCAGAGAGGTGAAACAAAGCAGTTTCGGGTGGAGGAGACGTAAAAGGATTAACTGTGTAATCTAATCACAGCAGATAAAAGATAAGAAAACACTACATCAAAGTACCGAAGAGGACCTGGAAGTGACAGGCAGCAATGAAAAAGAAATCTACGTTGTCAATCTACAAGAGATAGCGGCCACTGCACGACAGGAAGAGACCTACACATTTATATTCACTCAATGAAAAAGCAAATTGATTGCTATACTATCATGTCTATCATCAAAGTATCTATATGCTCACCAGTGCTGGATTTATTTGAACAAAAATACAATATTAATGTCCACACTACAATTTACACTACACTACAAAAGGTCAGTAAGTTTTTTTAATGTTTTTTAAAGTCTCTTATGCTCACCAGGGCTGCATTTATTTGAACAAAAATACAATAATAAGATATTGTGAAGTTTACAATTGTATTAAAATGTAATTTACACATGTGATTTAATATGCCTATTTGGTGCTCAAGAAATTTCTCTTACTGCTATCAATGTATCAATCATTTGTGCTGATTATTTTATTTATTTATTTTTATGTTTTTGGAAACCAAAGGATAATTTGATAATTAGAAAGGTCGAAAGAACAGCATTTATTTGAAATAGAATTATTTTTTAATACTATAAACATCTTCATTAATTTAATGGCTCTTTAAAAAAAAAATAAACAAATTAATTAATAGTTTTAAAAAAAAACTCTTACTGACCCCAAACTTCTGAACAGTAGAGGACATTATTTTTGTTTTCTTTCAGCCACCATCACACAGAAAATCCAACAAAAACTTTACAATAATAAGCCTATTTGTAACAATATGCTCCAAATCATGATGACCTTGAATCACTCTTTGTCCAAAAACCCAATATACTTCTATATAATACTTCTAAAAAGTATGCTCTAATAGAAAAAAAGTAAATCTTACAGAAAAAGACTACTATAAGCATTTACACACAAAATTCACTCCATGCCTGTCGTAATGGCAGTTTCAGCTCTCAGTGCAAATGTCAGGTACATATATGCTTTGTTTGTCTTTTAACCCGTGTCTTAGCTGTGTACCATAATGGAAGCCTACATGCATTTCACAGATCCAAGCTGAAAACCTCTTGAACCATAATAATTGTCATATATGCATTTCTATATCTATGTAAATGTATCTGAAACCATATGTGTGTGTTTCACAATCATTATATTCAAACAAGACTATGAAGTCAACCATTTTTGCTGTTTTACATATAGAATGTTTCACATTCCATAATTCTTGTACACTTAATATAGTTTTTCCCCCTCAGTTTTGTGTTACATATGGTGTCTGTGTTTGTGTGCAGAACTGCCTGTACTTTTCTTCAATTTGAGCTTCATCAAAATCATTTCCATGTTTTTTTTGTATTTTTTTTTTATTTTATTTTTTTCTCAGTGAACTCTGTGTAATAATAACTTGACCTGTTGTCTTCTACTTTAAAAGGATAATTCGGCCAAAAATGAAAATTATGACAAAATTTATTAATCATCATATATTATTCTTCATATATATTCCTATATATTATGTGAAAGAAGATATTTTGAAACTGGAAAGTGTTTTTTTTTTTTTTTTTTTTTTTTTTTTTTTTTTTTTTTTTTTTGTCCACTGTTGTATTGGACTCCATTAACCTCTATTGTATGGCCAAAACACATTTTGTGTTCTTGCAGAACAAAGCAAGTAAATCATACAGGTTTGGAACGACAAGAGGGCAAGTAAATTACAGAAGTTTTAATACAGAAATATCCATTTAATATGATGCCCATGAAGTCACACATGTATCTGATGTTAACCGTAATGCATTCAAAGGAGGGAAACTTTTGGTGTACTATTGATGTACAGGTAGCTGGGTAAACAAATCATCTCATTCCTTGCCAAAGGCATCCTTCAGCCCTTTGGGAGCTGCATGCAAACAACAGACCTGTTTAGCAGTCTTTACCTTTAAAGTCTAAGCAAACAGATAGGCAGCTGTTAATTTTCTTGAAACAGGTTATTATGCCTGCTTGTGCTATAAAAATAGGATGGAGAGGAAAAAATAGATGTATAAGCAATGACGTGAGAAAAACAAAGGTTAGCAAGTATGAAAGTGACCAAATATAATAGTGTAAGTGCTGTCCCCTTTTGAGAGAACCAGCTTGTGCTGTGCTGTGCTGTACAGCTGTGCTAAATGCTCTGGTGGGAGCTGTCCGTGGTCCTAATTGAAAAGCAGCTGGGGATTTCAACTCTAAGAGTCAAATCATCAGAAGCTGACGGTTACATTCAGACAAAACACTTAGTGTTACATTGTTCTGTGTTATTTTGCACAAAATATTTCTAAAAAGTCTTTGTTTCCTAAGGCAGACTTTGAGTAGTTTGTGAAGGCAACCAGTGGAAAAGATGTAATGAGCAGAGCTGGAGGGGAGCTGTCCCTGGTGCTGAAGTGTCAGAGAACACTAGTGCCCATAAGCTGCTGTAAGCGATTTCTTCAAGTCTCCTTTAAACACATGTTACTGCTCAGCTGACAAATGTATCATGCATACATAGCACTGGACCTTGTTTCAAAACAAGATTGCACAATCTCTGCTTGGGTTTCAAGGGAGCTTGAAATGTTCTCCCTAACGTATTCTCAAAAATGACAAAATTTTGTATGCTCAAACAACCAAAGGGACTGGCTAAAACTGAATACATGTGGCGAGCACCCTCCAACATGATGAAAAGATGTCTCTGCATGCTTACAAATTTTTGTGTTCAGTAGATCCTTACACCAAGTTGCATCATGGAAATGCTTTGGTTTCGTGACTTTGACCATTTTATGAAGTCAAGTGTCATCGACTATCAAAGATTCTAGGCAAGGAAAATGGGATTGAGCTAAACATCCATGATGATTAGTTGTTTGTGATATTGTTTGGATAAAATAGGAAAAAAATAAAAATAAAAAATGTCATGTCAATGTCTTTCGAGAAGTGACTTCTGATGCTCAATATATTAAAATAAATAAATAAATAATATTAACTGCCATCTGGGACTGTCGGAACATTAGGCTGCATGACACATTATAAACATTAAATGAACAGCATAAAAAGAAACAAAGAACTTTATGTTCATAAACGATAATGAAAATAAGAATAAACTCACTTTTTAAATCAAACAAATAAATATGATTATAAGTTCATAAGGGTTTATAAGGTGGTTTATACTTATCAGGTTCACAATATCTTACTGGCTGTATGTATGTTATACTGTGTGTGTGTGTGTGTGTGTGTGTGTGTGTGTGTGTGTGTGTGTGTGTGTGTGTGTGTGTGTATGCTCAGTGCTTTAAGTGGGCCGGTACGCACCGGTACTCAGTACCGCCACTTCCAAATATAGCTCTTGAGCATACCGCCACCTCTCCGTGCGCCCAGAACGTGCTTTTAGCGTACCGGTACGCTCATTTGGACATCTGTTTTAATAGAGGTTTTAATCCTTTGCCTGCGCTGCCGCTTTTCAGAGCGCCCTTCACAATGCACGCTTCCTAATTCGTCCCACCGAGAGCAGAGACTACATTACCCATACACCCTTGAGTTTTACAAGTGAAAAGCGCATGCGTCGCTTTTGCCGCTGTCAGTGACAGTGTCAACAACTCAACGTGGCCGGAGAGGGTGTGTGAAACGCGCACACTCGGCTCGGTAAAAATACAAATACAGTGAACAACACTTAATATGCTCTCCTGGCTTCAGACTCTGAGTACTAAAAGAACACGGTCAGAATCAGATGACTCGCTGGCTGACACCCCACCAAGCCAGAATGATATCGCTGCAGGTCAGACGCAAGCTAATGAAAGCAGCACTTGTGCCGCGGTCGAGAACGAGGACGAGAATGACATCACTTCTACCGATGACAACAGCCGCGTAAGCGATCATGAGTGGCCAGAATGTTGGTCCCAAGCACAAGTCCAGTATTTCTCCGCAAATTACAAGTGGCTGTTGAGCAGAAATCAAAAGTTGGGTTGTAGTGTGTGTAGTCAAGTTTGTGCTCGCGTGGACATGCAGCAAGGGCAGAGAGTGTCGCAGGAGTGGAGTGGGTGCTTAATCTCGTCTTTTGGAAGGGACAAGGCTGCACAACAAAACTCACTACGAAAGAAAATAAAAGAGCACAGAGACTCAATTTATCACAAGAAAGCAGTTGAAATAAAAGAGAAGGCAACACAAAATACAATGCAAAAACACATTGAGGATATGAGAAAGGCTGAATACGCTTCAACTTGCAATGTGTTTAGAACAGCTTATAAGATTGGCAAGTATGGGCGTCCCTTTACAGACATGCCAATAGATGTCCAGTTGCAAGTCTTAAATGGGGTCAAGATGGGCAGAGTTTTGCACTCTAATAACTCGTGTGCAAATATACTGGATCACATTGCAGCTGAAATGAAAAAGAAAGTAGTCAATGACATAGTGATGAATGAAAGAAAGTTGTGTGTGCTCATTGATGAATCCACTACAATAAGTGGAAAGTCTGTGCTTGTCGTGTGCCTGCGGTCAGCTATTTCTAATGAACAGCCAGACACAATATTTTTTGAACTGATTGAGCTGCAGGGGACCACAGCAAAGGACATCACTGAAGCACTGTTAGGATGTCTTCATAACAATGGCTTTGACCCTCACTACCTACAGGAACATTTGTTGGCATTTGCTTGTGATGGAGCCTCAGTGATGCTTGGGAGGAAAGCAGGAGTTGCTGCGCAGCTTTGTTCCAAATTCCCTTACCTGTTTGTCTGGCATTGTTCCAATCACAGACTGGAACTGGCAGTTTGTGATGTTTTGAAGGAGGTAGGAGGAATCAACCACTTTAAAATATTTTTAGATCAGCTTTACTCCCTCTACCACGCATCCCCAAAAAACCAAAGGGAGTTAACCGAGAGTGCTCACAATGTTGGACAGCGTCTCCTTGTGATAGGCCGTGTTTTATCAGTGCGTTGGGTTGCTTCAAGTGAAAGAACAGTGAAAGCAGTATGGGAGAACTACCAAGCTCTGCAGGTACACTTTACAAGTGCTGCTGCTGATACCAGCAGGGATTCAAGAGAGAGAGCAAAATACAAAGGACTCAATGATGTTCTCACTTCTGTTTCTTTTGTGGTCAATCTTGGCATCATGTATGACGCTCTCACAGAACTCAGTGACCTCTCAAGAATGCTCCAGAGACGGGACATGACTTTGGATCAAGCCGACAGGCAGCTGGACCGACAAATCCGGGTGTTTGAGTCAATGGTATCCACACCTGGTCCCTACACACAAACTGCCATTGAAGCTGAAAAGAAGAAAATCTTCAGAAATGTATGCCTGCATGAAAATGAGAGGGTTATAAAAATCAACCCTGGGCAATTTTTCCGTAGCCTGGCTGAAAATGTTAAGTGCAGGATGACTCCAACAACTTCCTCACATGTCAGTAGAACCTCATCTGAAAAGACAGATAGTCACCTCCTCTCAGACATCAAGGTCCTTCAATCTGACTCATGGCCTGCATCTCTAGATATTCAATATGGGGATGCAGTGGTCAGACGTTTATGTCAGAGATTCAGAGTTGGGGAGAGGGAAAGTGTCCTAGGATTTAGGGAGTATAAAGACCTAAAAGCTTCCAAGACACCAGAAGCCCTGAAGCCTCTTCTTAAAGCTGTCCACACCATTGCAGTATCAACAAGTGAATGCGAGCGAGCTTTCAGCTCAATGAATGATACTTTGACAGATAAAAGAAACTCTCTCGACATCAAAAGGCTTTCAAATCTGATCTTCCTGAAATGCAACGGACCACCCTTGGATCAGTTTAATGCACAAACATATGTGCAGACATGGCTTGCACTAGGGAGGAGAAGTGCAGCATCCACAAACTGTGAAGCCCAAAGTGCAAGGAAAGTGGAGCCCAAAACGTGCTGGAGCCTTTTCTAGGTAAAATTATTTGTACAGTACTTCTTATTTTTCATTTTATGTACTGTGATTGTATTTTGCTGAATCTGCTTTTGTTTATTTTTCAGGGGTAAAGAAATGAACCATCTTCAAGACTTCAAGACAATGTTTATGTTCTACTGTTCTATGGTTATGTTATGTTTTATAATTTATTTTATGTACATTTTGTTAAAAGAATTTCAATACCCTTTTGCACATTTTATTTATGTTCAGTAGCTCTTTCTAAGGGTATTTTTTCAAAATCCTTTTGCACATTTTATTTATGCTCAGTAGCCCTTTCTAGCTCAGCAAATCCACAAACTAATAAAAGGATTTATTATTTTTTATAAGGTAGTCTGTTGACTGCTGTATATAAAACCCCTTCAATATAGTTGTTGTTACCTCAGGGGATGAGGGAAGTCATCAAAAAAAATATATATATAGGCTATAATAGAGTACCGGCACCTCTTTTGGGCCACTTAAAGCACTGTTTGTGTGTTTTATTTTATGACATTTTTTAGGTTGTATGTTTGGTTAACTTAACCAAAGACTTAACCAAAAACATGTTTCTGGTTAAAACTATTTACATTTAAGTACATTTCGTGCAATTCATTGTATGCCATGTTTTTTTAACATGACGAGTTCACTGATGCCTCAGTAGCTGAAGATGCATTCAATTTGCATTTCCTTCCAGCTAGAAAAAAAAGTCAGTTTTATTTCACCAGTCATAGCTTATGCTCTAACACGAAAACTCTAAAAGGCTTCCAAGATATATTCGGTTTATTAATGAAGTATGAGAGACTCCACTGCCGGCTATGTGTAAGCGCAGCTATTCTGAAGCTTTAGTGCCGCTCAATGGAAAAAGAGGTAAACTGCTTGACGGGTTCGCGAACGCTTTCCGGACTCGGTCAAAAACGCAGAACATTTTGCTCTTGATATTACTTATTCGACACCATATTATGTGTAAACATTAAATGTCGACCGGCTTTATGGATTCTTTTACCACTTTTATCATCAAGTCCGAACTAACATCAACTAACATTAACCTCAAGCTGTTCCAAACCTGTGTGACTTTTGTTATCTTCGTTTACGTGGAAGAGAAAATGGAACGTTAGAACGACAGTCACGGTGTTAAAAGAGAAACTATAAATCCTTTCATGGAATATCTTGACACTTGTTTTAAGCTAAATTTGGGCTTAAAACAATCAGCACTCTAACTGCAACTTTCCTTCAAGGTAAATGATGGATGTGTATTGGTTGGGAATGCCACAGTTTCAAGATACGCAACAAATAGGCTAATGATTCCTAAACTGATGGAATGGACGGAGGAAGCATATCCTATTATGGTCAAATAAATGTTGAAAATAGCGCAGAGTCAAAGACCTGTTTTGTTGGCATGGAACCCCCCTTTCTCTCCAGCCTCCACATACGCCCCCTTCCTCCCAAACTCACTCATTCACTCTTGGCTCCAACACTCACGAAATCTTGCGCCACACACACACACACACACACACACACACACACACACACACACACACACACACACACACACATATATATATATATATATTCGGAAATGGTTCGTCTACATGTTTATCCATTAACCCATTTTGCCTTGAAGTATAATTTCTTGCACACCCACCAAAAATCCAACATATTGTTCTGAGGTGTTATTCAAAGCATAATGGAACATATTATGACTACATTGGGGCAGACCAAGGTTGGCAAGAGATAACAACAAATGCACTATGAAAAGTACACAAGGCTGTTTTGCATTGAAATACATTCACGCACAAATAAATGACACATTTGGCTACCGTATGTACAACCTCTTCATGTTATTGACGGGTATGTGTCTCTAGTGAGTCTTCTGCTTATATCCATTGATGCCTGGTAGATCCTTATCAATAAAACGACCCAAAAAAATGCATGCCATGGTGTTGGCACAGAATTGACAATGACAGCACTCCATCCACATGTCAGGGGTAAAAGTGTCGCATATGTAGCCTCCAAGAGGGTCGCGCTCACGGCAACAGGACCACATGCAGCATAACGGGAAACTCACCCTTAACCGATGCAGCCAGTAGCCCCATATAGAAGAACAGCACCCCGCTCCAGTGATGCGCCTGTACTCCCACCTTCATTAGCGCAAAAATCCTTATACCATCCAGTTTCCTCGTCCCGTTATATGTACATCTGCACTCTGTCCTCACGAGTCCCGTTCTGTCAAGATTCAAAGAGGCGCGCATGGTGGGCTTTTTTTTTTTTTTTTTTTTTTTTTTTTTTTTGGCAGGCACGGTTATCAGATGGTTTTAAAAGGAAGATTCACTTGGTGTCGGCGCTGAGAAAAATCCCAGTGCATGGAGACTGGACCCTCGCAGCTGGACTGAACCATCTCAAGCGAGCCGCGGGGTGAGAGGATTCTAATAGACGCGTTCTGTCCTAAAACCTGAAGAGCTGATCACGTGAACTGTATCTGGTGTCTTCAAGCTCACAAGAGCGTTACAGACGGAATAAGTCTGGAAAGCGATTTAAACAGATGCGGCATACGCCCGAACACTCCCCCACGTGCGCGTTTAAGTTTAATTTCCAATTAATACAACGCTGAAAATCCACGTTTCTGTCTTTCTTCCAATGAGTCACTGTTAAAGGAGCTCTAGGATACACTCGCTGTCACCGCCCACTCGTGTAAGTTTACAGCCTTCATCACTGTCTAAATCATTTCCAGGCGTGGAAATAATCGTTAAGGGATTTCCACCTCTGGGCTCAATCTTTCAAGATTTAAGCATATGAAATGAAGAGCGAGATTGCAGTACGAGCTCACAGCATCTCTCCCTCTCTCTCTCGCTCGCTCCATCACTCTCTCCATCACTCTCTCACCTTTGCAAAGGTATGCAAACAACATAAACAATACAATCTATGATTGTAAGAATGCATAGAGCACAATGATATGTATAATATAATATAATAACGGATAATATACAGTAATATAATATAATATAATATAATATAATATAATATAAAACAGGCCTGTCCCAGATAGCAATATAGTGTTACCCAGATCCGGCCCACAACTGGACCGTGTGAAATCCATGCGGGCCAGATTTGGGCCGGTGTTCTGTCGATTTGTGCTACCCTGTCAGATTTTCTAACCTCCCATTTAAACAGTGGGTAGTACAATACGACAATGAAAAATGCTGTAAAGTTATGGTTTATTAACGTCTACACCTACCACGACCCTAAACCTACCCTTACAGCAATGCAGTAATTATGTGTTATATTCGCGGTTGTAGCTAGAAGGGATACAGCTACAGGAAACCAACAATAAATATATATATATATATTTGTATATATATATATATATATATAATATATTATTATATAAAGTCTACATTTTAAACTACAACCAACCCTAAACCTACCCTTACAGTAATGCAGACACATTAAATGTTGTTCAACATGAGAAAAGGGGCACAATATTGATATGCGCATGCGCAGTAAACCCTGGTAGGAAAATCTGAAGTGTAGGATAAAATGTCAGGACACCGGATTCAGGCTGACACTGGTTGCTGTCTGGGATAAAAGTGGAAGACAAACTTATTGCTTCGTACGCAATGAAAGAAACACAATTTACAGAGCAACAATCATAATGTGAAGTAGGCCTATAACCATAAGGTGAAATATTAACATCACTCGGTATGTAGTTAAGACCCACAAAGTGTCTTTTAAGATTTAAAAACTGCGATGCTTCGAAATATAGAAAGGACAGAAACGTAGTTTGTTTATATAGCCTTTATATAAACTGCGTTTTGTTTTAAATAAAACAGCAACAGTTCAAAATTCATTTTATTAATTTTTTTTTTTTTTTTTTTTTTTTTTTTTTTTTAGGTTTAATTTTAGTTTTTTCTTTTGTCTTTACCTTTTTTTTGCTCAATATCACATGGTCACATTTCTATAGTTTTTTATTAATTTTTATTAATTTTATTTTAGTTCATTTTAGTACATTAAGTTAACTGAATTAAAAAAAGAAATGCTGTAGAAATGTTGAAGCTAAAATATTTTTTATATATATATTTCAGTTAACGTTTATTTTATTTCAAGTAACGTTTTTTTTCTTTCGTTCTTTCTTTCTTTCTTTCTTTCTTTCTTTCTTTCTTTCTTTCTTATGTTTTTTTTTGTTTTGTTTAGTTTTTTCCGCGACAACTACATCCACTCAGGTGACGTTAATGATTTGTAGCTGTTTGCAAAATTGTTTTTGTTTATATTTGAAATTTAATACAATATTTAATCTAAACATTCCAAGGAAGGCAGAGGCAAGCTACAAACAAGAAATCACGACAGACACAATAGAAAACTAAATAATTTTTGTCTGGGGAGAAATTTAAAATGTCAACAAGACCTCAGAGTTTTTGGGACGCATTAGGACCATTTCCCAGGTCAGTGTGGATTCATCCCTGTACACCAGAGGACAGTCTGGACAGAGCCTGCAGAAGAGTATTGAAGCGCTCTGATCTGGCCAGCAAGGGAGTTTGGCCGCATTTACCAGAAAATGTGCATGTGTTTGCGGATGAAGGCGGTGATACCAGGAGCTACATAACCAGAGGATATGATGGCATCTATCCACACGGTACATTATGGCAGCATATTTTGAGTTTATACTTTTTTGGGTTGTCATTTACAGTTCATGCTTATTTTGTCTTTTTAGAGATTTTTATGTGACAAATAAGAGAGTCCGATCAGACTCAGTGCCCTAATTCTGTGATCCTAATGCAAAACCCGATGCAGCATGAAAGCTTCACTAAAATATGCCACCTCTTGAGGTGGTTCTGATGCTGCTTTTTCTTCTCTTTTTCTTATGTGTAAAAATGGTCATTATGAGAGAATGTACACTGTGTGTGTGTGTGTGTGTGTGTGTGTGTGTGTGTGTTAAAACTGAATATTAGAATATTTTACATATGAAATTATGAATAAAAGAAACTAGAAATTAATGAAAATAAGAATATAGATATATCCTTATGTAGATAGACACACATTTACACATATATAGAAAATGTTATATAAAGATCACTTATATGTGTGTACATACAAATTTATTTATTGCATTTGTTTGACAACATAGTTTAAGGCTGCATAGATTCCGCTTTTAAATAAAGCAGCATGATCTTTATAAAGGCCCTTGAAGTCAGTAATAAATTGGACTGAAGATGGGCAAAGTTTTACAAATGAAGAAAGTTGGAGACTGCTTCCCAGTTGTGTGAATTACTGCATGCAAAATCTGGCTATGGCAGCCCATGCTAATAGATTTGCCATCTGTCCCAAGTGGTCCGTGGAAACACCTACCCGATCTATTTTAGGTAGACATAGCAATGGGAAGATCTCCTTCTGGTGTTCACTTGAACCCCATAGCACGGTAGCAATAAGAAAATCATGAAATATTCATACTTGGAGACAAAATATGCCCCATTTACAGCAGCAACATGCAAAGAAACTTCTCTGAAAGTTAATATTTGGTTAATGGAGGGCTTGTTTACCTTTTTACATCAAACTATTATGTACTTTTTGAGCTTTCAGTCCATCCATCCCCACTATTTTGGACTGTGAATATTTTCCCAACAGTGTAACTTACATTCACAATGCACATGCAGTTTGAAATAATGCATGTATCTTCTTTTTAGGAGTGTGGTGCATCAAAAGTTGGACAAGGTCACGTTAAAGACTCAGCATAACATGACCCAGACTCTTCTGCAGGGGCATGTTGATGCCACATGTGCATGTTTTCCTGATGATAGATGCAGACATGATCTTGAACCTGACAAGACCATAAAAAATCATAAGCCAGGAAGAGGCTGAAAGAGAAAAAACTGAGTTTCCTGAAGAAATTCTACCTAAACAGGCCACACAGAAAGCAGATGTCCCCGAGGGGCCATCAGAAAAAGACTTTCCTCCACTTCCACCTCCTTCCTCACCGCAGGTGGAAGCGCCACCACAGCAAGTCACCGTCAGTAAAAGTGCCTCCTATGAAGCAACTGTCTTAAAAGGAAAACCAAACATCCAATTGCATGGTGGCAAACCACAGAGGGCTCAAAAACGTAATCAAAAAGAAAACAGAGTCTCGGCTAAAACAGAAGAAGCACAAACAACCCAGGGCTTCATTGACCAACCTAGTTCCCCCCAAACAGGAAGTGTATGTAGAGAAAAAGTTATACTGGAAGATATACTGTTTGCACAGTTCCAAATGACAGATGAGCAGATAATACCTAAAGATCACACATAGACATGTGCCGGTATTCGGTAATGAATATGCACGATATTGTTATCGTGGGCACTTCTAAATACTGTAAATAATTATATATTACAAATTATTCCGAATTTGGAATGCATTTTAAAAATACTTTTCCCATCAACTGGTCAAAATGCACAACACATCTGTATGCTGCTTGAAAGATGCTGTGCTCTGATGTAAACAAACACGCACTAGAAGCACATGGGGGAACACGTGAGAGACGCGTTGAATGAAAGCACATTCACTCTCTGACAGCAGATGGCGCTAAACTGCAGAAAATGCAGACATTACCCTGGAAACCCCATAAACAAAGCAGCTGCTACTTTCTAAAACATATTTAAATAATTTAAATAAATAGCCATTCAGATTTGTGTATTCGATATGTGTTCATCACAGAGGCAAATACTTAAATATTTAGACTTAATAGACTATTTATTTTCAAAATTTTTTTTTTTTTTTTTTTTTTTTATTTTTTCATTTTAATCTGGACTACAACATGCCCTAGATATTGTTTGAATGTGTTTTGATTCTTTATTGTTCATTCCCACTTTACATTAGGGGTTCATTTAGTTAACATACACTGCCAATAAAAAATTCTTCTGAACATTCATTAATCATAGGCATTCCAATATTTAATAACACATTGTTAAAAACGAAAGTTGCAACTGTGTTATTTAATGAGCTAACATGAAACTAAGCCCTGCATTTATTGTATTTTTTTTTTTTAACAAAGATTAATAACTTCTGTAGCAAATGTAGCTATTGCTCATTGTGAATGTTATTGGTTAACTAATGAGATCTTATTGTAAAATGATACCTATTGGTCTTTATAGTTCTTTTGCATTTTAATCTGAGTAAAACTTCTAACTTTATTTTTCTATATTGCTTTATTGTATTTAAATATTTTGTTATTTTTGGTATAAGAAAAAAATGTTATTTAACCTGTTATACTGTATCATGACCACTTATATGAATATACTATAACTTCCAATACCGTGATATATACCGTATAGTATATATATATACTAGCCTAAAAATATATATTATCTATATGTATATTCAATGATATTCTGGTCATGGAGGTTATCTTTGTTCCTATGTGTGTGAAGAACAGTGATTTGAGTAACAAGCAGGATGCAACAAATTTTAATTAAAGCAGAACTGAAATTAACAAAATTTCAGAGATATGTATTTAATAGTACTGGGCAATGATTAATTATGATTAATCGCATCCTAGACAGGGTCTAAAAACTGCCAGGGCAGAGCATATCCACAAACTCATAGAAAATAACCAAAACAATCAAAAAAATACAGCAATGTGCAGACATCCAGTGCAGACAGCATCACTGATTATGATTTCATTAATGTTAATTTTGTGGGTCTTCGTTTTTTATACACATAGAACGATAATTTACTTGACTCACTCCCACATTTAAATGCGGTTGTCACTCCCTGAAACTTGGAGTGTGTACGTGGCCAATGTCAGCTCACACATACATATTGCACACCCCTATTGTTGCCACCTACTGGTGTAAAAATAAAGTATTTAAAAAGAGACACTACATACATATTGCACACCCCTATTGTTGCCACCTACTGGTGTAAAAATAAAGTATTTAAAAAGAGACACTTCCTGTGTAGCGTCCCTGGTAAACCACTGCAGACCTAACGGTGTGGTGTGTGTGTGTGTGTGTGTGTGTGTGTGTGTGTGTGTGTGTGTGTGTGTGTGTGTGACTGCAGTGACTGAATAAATAGTGGATACCACCAGACTCATATCAGCCTCTATTCCAACTTATTGTGCTGTGCAGCTGTGAGCTGTATGTATTGCAAAATGACAGGTTTTTCAGTACAAATAGTTTTCATCTTACAGACATAAACAGACATACTTATATTGGTATTTTGTGTCTCAGTAGTTTATTTCAGTATAGCAATTATAGAAACACCATTTAAGGTAAGGGTTCCATAGTGATAACAATTAACCTCATGCCGTCTTGTCTTGTGGGAGTCTTTGGTAGTGACACTACATGGCACTGATGTACGACTTGCATTAGCTCAGAGGGAAAGGGTTGTTTTTGTTTGTGGGTAAGGCTATGGGTGGTGCTCAGTCAACTCTCTCCTCAGGGCACAAAAGGAGCTCCTCATACCCAAAAAGTCACTCATTTTTTTGAAAATGAAAAAAACAAACAAACAAACAAACAAACAAAAAATATAAAGAAGAAAACATTGGCCCAAACTCAGTATTATCTCAATTTCAGCAGTAATGGAATCCGTTTGTAATAGCAATTGATTTGCAATCTTCATGTTTTTCTTTCCTCTCTCTCCTGCCATCTCTTATTCTCCCTTTACTTCTGTCAATGCTTCTGCATCTTAAAGGCCAAAGGATACGTGCAGATTGGTGGTGTACGTATATTATGCTATATATATATAGATATAATATATATATACAGTATATTATATATATATATTATATATATATATATATAGAATATATATAATATATATATATTTATATATATTTGCATTTGGATTTGCCTAGTATTCACGATCCTCCTGTTTTAATCCTGTCACCTGTTCTTCCTAAGGTGAAGACGTGGAGTTGGGCAGGAGTGCAGATGGTGCCCACATGGCACAGACCCGGGCTGGCAGTGGTACTGGGAGCGTGCAAAATGCACCTGGCCCTCTTGACAATGCCAAATGCCATATATAATGCAAGGAAGCCACTGTCGCACAGACAAAGGCCACGGGTCCAGGCACTGGTGAAGATGATTCACTTACATTAATCCTGTGTCTCATTGTTTATTCTGTTTCTCTCTTTGTTTACTAAATACGTCCTCTGTGTTTGGGATTACAGACATGTCAATGCCAGAAGATATGTACATAATCCAGACTTGGAACAGCAGTGGAAGGCTGCCCCTACAAAATGCCCAGTTCTTTATGGGAACAGGTCATGGCCCGTGGCCACTGCCAGCCAGCTGTTTCCTGTGGTTCCCTGTGCCTGAGGTACACCCCAAATTTGAAGAAAGAAAGAAAGAAAGAAAGAAAGAAAGAAAGAAAGACAAAAGACAAAAAGATCGAAAGAAAGAAAGAAAGAAAGAAAGAAAGAAAGAAAGAAAGAAAGAATCCATAAGCTGAAATAAATTTAACAGGAATTAAACAAAAAACGAGCTGTACCATAAAACCCTAATATACCTGTAAAAAAAAAAAAAATATGTGAATGTCAGTTTACAGTTTTTCACTAAAAATTATAAGATGACCTGTTCTTTTACATTTAGTTCTATTACAATGTTTCACTGTATATACAGAAATAGAGAAACTTACCATTAACCAATTAATGTGTAAAAATTCAGCCTTTTTGCAGTCTGTAAAATTACAGAATTTTTGTAGTGTACAATGGTTTTGTAAATGCAGTAAGTGGGATGAGGTTTTACTTGACACATAATCTGATGACTGCATGACCTTATCACTTCTCCTCAGGGATGATTAGTTGCACAGATGTGTCTGAATGACTTTGTGTATTATTAAAGGGAGAGGTATATTAATTAAGACGTTTATAATTCACTATGGCACACAATTTATCATAGGGAGAGACTGAGATCTCAGTAGGTAGCAAAGAACAAGAGGCCAATTAAACTGCCAGTCCAAATAGTAGATTGAACATTTATAACAAGCAGTGATTTGTTTGGACTTTTAATTGACAGGTCATGCTTGTTATTATTATCACTGTTTATTCTTAACCTTTTTTCTCTATACATGTGGTGCCACATGTTGCTTAAGACAAGGGGCGATTACTTTCAAGAGTTTGAAGAAACTTTTCTGCTTTGTGACCGGCCCCAAAGTGCATTTACATGAACAGCGTGCTTTAAAGGGTGGTTTTGTGGTGTTGTTTGTGTTGTTGGTTTTTTTTGGTGTTTTGTTGTTAAATTTTTCATCTAGAGCTATTAGGGAAACCATTATTTCATCATATAGGCACAATTTTGGACTGGACAATTGTCCTTGTTGAATTTCTCAGTCTTAAATTATTTATTTGGTCGGAAGGGATGAGATTTTCGATACTGCTGAAAAATCTAAAATGAAACTGCTTCAGGTTTTGGGCTGCTGTTCTGCTGTTTAGGTATAGTGCAAAGGAATGATAGAATCGTGGTGCTAGAAAAGAGAAGAGATACGAAAAAGAACCTTTCCAGTAAAGAGTTGAATAAGTTCTTGTTTTCAGCTTCTTAATTATGTGTTGACCAGCAGGCAGATAAGGAAGTGTATCATCACCATATTGAAATTATTGTCAAGAAGTTGCTAAGCTACAACCACTGCCAAAAACAGAAAAGATTATTGATAGCACATTACACAAATAGTTTATTGTCTTGTAAAGTTTTGTCTTAAAGAAATAGTACACCCAAAACTGGCAATTTGATGAACATTTACTTCTTTATACCAGGATAGATCAGTTTATTTCTTCATCATCTGAACAGATTTGGAGAAATGTAGCATTACATCACTTGGCTCACCAGTGGATCCTCTGCAGTGAATGGGTGCCGTCAGATTGAGAGTCCAAACAGCTGATAAAAACCTCACAATAATCCACAAGACTCGATTCTTTCACTTAACTTAACTTCTTGAGAAGTAAAAATGGTCCAAAACAGTTTTAAACTAATATGTGGATTTTTACGTGAGAGGGCATAAGGATCTGTTTCTTACAAACAGGCAACTTGTACTTCACAAGAAGTTTGGATTACTTGTTTTTCACTTCACAAGATGTTAATTAATGCACTAAAGTCGTGCAATAAAATATTTTTTGCTTAGGATGATGTTAACTGCAAGTGATGTACAGTAATGCAAAATTTCGACAAATCTGTTCCGACATAGAAACAAACTAATTTATATCTTGAATGGACTGAGGGTAAGTATATTTTCAGCAAATGTTCATTTTTGAGTGAACTATTCCTTTAATCGCATACACAATCTTTCATGCAAAATAATCATTAAAACACTATAGAAAATACATATTTGAATACCACAACTTCAGTGACTGAGTGGTCCAAACACTATGTATATAAAAATATAGAAACCAGCATATTAAGGGTTTAACAGCTCACCCAAAATGCATTTACAAAAAGACGGATAGAGCTTTTGATAACTTTACTTACCCGTGGGTTTAAATTGGAACTGCTCATATTGTCTATATTTAGCTTTTAATAGGGATCAGGACAGTCTGAAACAAAACTAGCAATGTTTCAGTAAATAAGGAGTAAATCTTTCTCACAAACCTTTTCAGACAAAACTCAATGTCGAAAATCCTGCAGAGATGGCTTTCTGTCTTCCAAAATAGAGGTCCATAGTGACCTGATAGAAAGATGTATGTATTATTCAGTTGTAAATATAAATAAAATATATTCTCATCTGCAGATCAGTTTTGTTCTTATTTCCATTTTTTCAGTATATAGTCTTTAATCACTGAACAGAAACTAGCTATTGATGATGTGTGTGAAAGTGTGCACAAGTAGTAATTGCATAATGATTTTGTGGAACAGTTCTCATAAATATGTACTCTTGAAAAACCTTCACTGTTTACTACACTATACTATCATCTCTTCATTTTGCATCACCCTAACAGGGCAGCATGAAGATATAGTGTGCATAAAACATTTAGCATTAGAATCGAGTTCTAGTTGGCATATTTTATATTGTGCCTAAATGTTTAATGTCATAACTTCATGGATGGCCACCCTTCGGTTTAGTATGTAATTTTTATTAGACTCAAAACAAAACTGTATTTTTTTTCTTTTTCTTTAATACTCTAAATTGATTGTTAATGATCTGCCATACAAAAAGTGTATTTTTATACTTTTTTTTTTTTTTTTTTGATAATGCATCAGGAACATTCAAAGAAGCCTCATGACAGCTCTTTCTTGAAACAGGTTCAGAATGCATTATTGTTAGCATGGAATTTTGATCTATTTCGGTGTATTTTCACATCTTCTGCTTAACATATGATGCAGCTATTAGTATAACACTTAATAAAATAACCAAGTTCCCATATTTATTTATGTTCAAAGCAAAGCAGCTTCTTCAGACACGTCACGGTGTCCAGGTTCCAAACAAGGCATCTGAATGTCTTTGCATGCTGTTATATTGGCATTTTCTCTGCTCTACTCATTGGCCATTGATTTTACTCTTCTGTTCTATATTCTTATGCATTTAGTAATTTATCTTACTCTTAATTTTCCACGCTGTAATCAAACCGTCTTCACTTTGTGTTTATTAATAATATAATAATTATTATTTTTCTTTTTAATCAAGCTAAAAATATTTTTTATTTTTAAAATGAAAAAAAAAATGTAATCAAACCGTCTTTTAATTCATTCATTCATTCATTCAACATAAAACTTTTGGGCATTCATTCATTCAGCTGAACACATAAGATTTCATTTTTTCATTAAGATGGTAAAATGATATTTTATTTTATGAAATATTGTTGTAATAAGGTGGTATGATCTGATATTTTTGAAACTACTATGATTAAAGAAAGTTATAACTAAAAATAACAGCTTTTACCAAAGAACTTAATAAGGATTCTGTTTTCAAGAATTTCATTCCTTTTATTGAGGATGATTTTTCATTATTGTTACATTTTAAAGATCCTTAAAGCAAATAATATGAGGAAAATGTTAAATGTGATCATTAGGGTGCGTTGTTCATTAGCGTTCCCAGTGTATGAATTTCTTATGTAAATGCATTTTGGCATAAATTAAAGATCACCAAAAAAAAATTTTGTCACAACACTCTGTGACCTATTTGCTCAAATAGATTCCCTTAGGACAGTGAGATGATTGTTCTATTTCTTTCTGCTATTGCTTTACCTTGTGTGACAATTGCAAAGTTACACTGTATTCCCCAAATACTCTGCTGTCACGAGAACGGTTTCTTAACGTGCCAAGCCCTTCACAACCTTACCTTACGGATGTTTGGTGAATGGTTGTGGAAGACAGAAGTGAAGGGCAGACAGATGAGCATTAGGGTGCGTGTGTGCGTGAGCGTTCCCAGCACGGTAGCAACTGACGATTATGTAGCCAGTGCTGCGAGGGGAACTAATTGAATATGGGAGATGCTATTTGTATGACTGTCTCTGGTGATGGATGCCCCTCATAAGATCTCTGATATTTGAGATCATTCTTCAATCTTCAATCTTCAGTTATCTGCAATTGCTTCCTCTATCATTCCCTGCAAGAAGTTTGTACCATTTGTTTTCACTCTCCCTTCATCATACTTCGCATTTTATCATGTAATCATTAATCACATGTCAATGACATGACAGGAACACCTGCGCTTGTTTCTATCCTCGAATGGCATGCAAGGGTGCAATGAGGGCAATGAGGGGCTTATTAGCAATGCATTATGGGAAGCTTGCCCAGAGGCCTTTCGGGATGGTGTAATAATTGTAGACACCTCTGCCCTAAGCACCTGTGGAGGTGTGTACGACCGGCTGTGTCGTGGCCTTGGAGGCTGGTGGCTGTCTGAATGAATCAGCACTTTGCAGTAATCTGATGGTATTATTTAGAGAGGCGTTTGGCTCGGCCCATAGTAGTTAAGTCATGCTGGTTATTGTGAATTATGAACCCCTTTCTATGACTCACACCCAGCCATTTGTATTCATAATTTGCATTCATTCATCACACCTTAAACTTTGTGGGCTGTGTAAGTACTTGAGGTGTGTGTGACTGAGAGTTTCTGTTGGTGTGTGTACGTGCCTGTACGTAGACTTGCTTTATAAAGATGTATTATCTGTGTGTAAAAAGGGGGGAATCATTTGGACAAAAATCATTTGGATTCGATCTTATCTTAAGTGACACCTTGTGACACATTTTTAATAGATCTCCAAGTACAAGTGTTCCTTAACTACAGGAAGGTTATGCCCTGAGGAAAATACAGTGTCTTAAAACAAAATTTTCACACTCTCATTTATTTAACTGCTGTCCAATAGTGTTTAAACTTATATTATGGGATAATTAATATATATATATATATATATATATATATTATATATATATATATATATATATATATATATATATATATATATATATATATATATAATGTATTTATTTATTTACTATAAATAATAATAATTCCCACCATTTCTCAAATTATTGTATTTAATAGCATTCTGTTATGGAAATGACGGTGGTGGAAATGACTTTTTAAACATTTTATGCATCCTGAATAATAATACAAAAATAAACAATAAAAAAATAAATGAAATGAAATTAATATCAAGAGACATTCACCTTGATTTGTCTTCTCAGCCGTTCTCCTGCATACACAAGTTCACAAACAAAAATCTTTATTTGGGGCAAAATTGTTTGGTGTGGTGGAAAATGGTGCCACAACATTGTAATAATAATTAGTAATAATAATAATATTAATAATAATATGTCCATTTCACTATTTGTCATAGTTTTAAACAGGTAATAATTCATTTTTTTTATATGGATTAATTTTTAAGCTCATTACAAGATATTTGAAATTAGCAAAAATAAAATTTGAAGGCATTACAGTAAGTTTCTAACACTGTTTTAATGTGACCTTTAAATAACGATAATAATTATAATAATAACAATCCATTAGAAAAATCAGTCCCGGCACATAAAAGTGTAAAAGTGTTAAAAATGGGGAGCTTGGGGGATCTAACTCAATGTTTCATTTCACATTACTCTTTTAAGGTAAATTAAATATGTTTGCACTTTCCAGTGCCTCTGAACCTGTGTGCATACAGTTGAATAATTTATAAATGCTCGATTTTATTCAGGGTGAATCCCAGTTTTTGAGAAAACAGATACAAAGGAGTCTCAGATCAGCTGTGGAGTAACAGCTGAAGTGTTAGATGCTCTAACAACAGGAAATAAATGTATTAACTCAGTGACACTGTCACATTCATGTGAATACAATATATGGCTCTGATGATATTTATGAGATGGGGAAAATAAAAGGGGGGGGGTATAAGCTGCTTTAGATCAAGTCGCTTTGATGTCGTGTCACGACTGTGAATCTGGGGTTTATACATCTGAGGTGCAAAGAAAAAATAAAATCTACATCATCTCTCACAGAGAGGGGAAACAGAAAAGATGTTCTCTTCTCTTTATGATATTCTACTGAAACAGTGACACTGTTTAGATGAAAAAGATGGAAAATTGGTGAGAGATTGCTTCTGAGAGTAGTTTGAAGTACTTTGTTTGATGTAAATATCACATGCTGTTTTTTCAGTGTTACTCAAACCAGATCAAATCCAAAACAACACCACAATGTTTCAAGTCTGAAAATTGTACATTCATTTAACCCCCATATTCTGAGTGAGATCCCAAGGCCATTTAATAGCTCAACAAAATATTTAACATTTAAGTATCGGGTTAATATTTAATCAATTTTCTTAATCTAATGGGAACTAATTATGAACAAAACTTGATAACATGCATCCCACGTTCTCCATTAAAAAATGTAACATTACTTTAGGGACTCAGAGACCTCAGATATATAATATGAATAAATGCAAATCATTTTTTACATGTTACTGTTTTCTGACCAGTGTCCACACTCTTACTGCAAATACACACTTATTGCAAGTTATTTATCTTTATTCATATATTTATTTATTTGCATTTCAAATGTACATAACAGTCTCCCAGTCATTGACTTTTACTAAAATTGTGTGATTTACAATCCACTGTTGTTAAAAATTGTTTAGATAAAACCAGATAAAAAAAAAACGGGGCATTTATACCTATAAGCGCCAGCGGGTCAGATTTATTCACTATATAATGCTTGTATTTTTCCGTTGTCATTTTATTGCCGCTTATGTTTTAATGTTGTACATTGCTAGGCAACGCCTTTCACTCACTGAATTAGTGGTTCATTAGCGTAGACTTACCAGTCTAGTTTGTGGTAAAACACATTACACTACTCACTAGAATACTTGATTTTGGTTGGTCAACTGTGCCATCCATTTTTTTTTTTCCAATATTGGTCGTAGCGAATGGAAACAGAAACAGCTACCTTTACATTGTTTTTTATATTGTTAATATCTCATTTTTTTGTTTAATATTTTTTCAACTGGCCCTCAGTTATCGCTCTGTAGTGGGGTCCTTCTGTTATTTTGCAATAAGGACAAAAAGCTCCCTAAAAGGTTTCGGATTATGTCAGATTTAATTTTTTAATTATGTTATTTTGTGGTTTCGGATTATGAGAAAAATAAATTCAAATTCATGTTAATCATTCATGTTCTTAAATTTTTCATGTTAATCATTTATTTTTCTAACTCTTATTTTACATAAAATATCAAATTCTAACTAAGACTGTCCAAATTATTGTACCCCTTGTATTAATTCCCATGTTTTCTTGTTTCATTATTAATTGACAAATAACCTTAGGGGCAAAACTGTTTACACATTTAAAACAAAATACTTTATGTAAACTTTAAAAAATTACACTTTAAAAAAATATAATTATATAATTTTTAAAACTGAGTAAATTTTTTTTTTTTTTTTTAGAATAATAATAATTTTACAATAACATCACATCTTTGACTTAATTGAGATTTTCTACTTATTTGCTGTACAGGTGGACCCCTTGCATATGGACACCAAACCTACTGTATATTTTCCTCCAATTTTCTGCCTCTCCCAGGATTTGGCCTCAATCCATACTATGCTGTTGGACATCTCTCCCTATGGCCTTATCAACATAGCAACTAGTAAGAATACTGTTTCACACCATTTGTGGGAAAATTACCATTTAGCTGAAATAAACTAATGCCTCTTATTAAAACAGAGGCTGTAAACTCCAATACATCACATGTATAAATGTGGTTATACAGCCACATTTATCTATGGTATTTATTGAATTATTAAAGTGTTGTGTTATTTTCTAAATTAACACACTTTATTGATTGGAAACTAAAGGTCAAAATGAAAGATTTTACCCAGAGCACAAAATGAGCAGCCTAAGTAAAAGATATGACATGTATTGTCCTGCTATATTAAGAGCTTACAAAAATCAGATTCAATAATATTCATGTCATTGCTGAACAGAAACCATAATTACAGCCATTCAAACCATAATGGGAAAGGTTAGGGGTTTAAGTAAACTTAAACCTAACCATAAATCACTGATATAACAAGACATCTATCTTTTGTTTATCCAAGGATCGTACTATACAACCTTATTGTTGAATTAATGTTAATTATCCCTATTATCTTACCTGCAGTGTCAATTTTCCAAACAATGTAAGTCCGTCAGCAGCAGGCAGACAGCGCTTCACGTGTCTGGAAAACAGTAAGGTTGATTTGCTCTGTTCTTTGAGGGGAAAATTGTAGCACGATCTGCATCAGTGAAAAGGTAAGGAGAACTGTGCTTCATCATATTTCATAGGTCATCTGAGCTCCACAATGAAGCCCCCGCCAAGCAAAAAAACAACAAAAACTCGAGTACGAGAATGCGCATGATGTTCGTAACCTTCCATTGTCTTTTTTAAAGTGTGACTAGAGGCTAATTCTATTGGCGAGATGTGCCGTATTGTGAATTGTGAATGACACACGGTTATGTTGCTTTTAAAGCTTTTCAACTCAGCACTTGCGCGCTTGTCCAAGGTAAAAATTCCTAATTCACCTTGTTCAGAGATGAAAGCCATTTAAAACGCTGAGTTGCTATGGGCTGGCAATTAAAGATAATGGGACAACATTTGAAGTGAAACATTGCAGAAGATTTACCAAAAAGTGAGTCACGTTGTCTTTTTTTTACACTAAAATTATAGAATTAAAAGTCAACAAAAAATTCCTGTAAAAGCTATAACCTGACATGGAGCACTCAGTGAAAAGGCTGTTGGTAAAAACAAGATATTTGGAATAACATCTCAACACACATTTGTAGAGAAAACAGCATTCATGCTCAAAAATTATTGCTATGACTACAGGTCCTTACTATAAAGTAATTTTATTTCCACACCTTTTGACTGCTTTCTTTGCCACTCTTAGCAATTAAGGTTGACTCACTTGAGTACAGCAGGAATGACCATTATAATCAATAATAGCTCCCATGAATCCCTCAGTTTATGGGTGTTTGGCTTGTCAAATACCATTCTTTTTTGACCTATAACAATACCATAGCTCTTTGTCTTTAGAAATTGAGCTCAGGCTGAACTTCAGAACATTTCAGCCAGACTCCAGAGAGACCATCATGCTACAATACAGCGAGGAACCACAAAAGGAATTTTGACAAGGCCAAATCAGGATGAGAACAAAAATTAGATATATACCACAGAACAATAAGATGAAAGGAAAGACGTTGGATGATATCTTTATGGTGTATCTAGCGGTGCTGCATTGCTTCAGTACGCTTCAATATGCTGTACAGTATGTGGTACTGATAATTGCGCCAGGGAGGAATACAAAAGCCTGTCTATCACTAGCCATTTTATGATGAGTCACTACCAATGAGATTTCTGCTTCTTCATGCCATCTGCTGCCAAGTGCTGCATCTGTGATTTTAAGTTTTCGGGATGCATTATAAAGTTGTAAATGTCCTTACAACAGGCAGCCATAGAATGAGAATGATTACACTGCCAACAATTAGTGACAGCTGATTATCTGCAATCAGTTACAGTAATTACTAAAATAGCAGTTATGTTAGGCAGGATCAGGGTGGGCTTTTTTGCCCGGGCCAGTGGGGGTGCATGGGGCCTCTATAAGTGAAAATTAGCACCCTCTGTGCATACAGTGTGAGCGGACAACTGGAGACCCCGGGGCCCCTAGGGCTCTTGCCACATATGGTTGCTAACCGATTATGACCCTTGGACCCCTGGTCCCTCGCCTCATACTTTGCTTTTCGAATGTTTAAAATAAAACCACACCTTTCAATAATTTTTTTTTTTTTTTTTTTTTTTTTTGTATAAAGAACAGCACTGCATCCAAAATCGCATACTTCCCAACTATATAGTAGGTGAAAAACAGTATGTGAGGTGCGTAGTTTGTCCGACTTCATAGTATTTCAAAAACATTATGCTAAAAGTACCGGGATGACCTACTTCTTCCGCTCAGATTCTGAAGTGTGCACAATGGACACTTTACTATCCCATGAGGCCATGGGATAGGATTTTTGAATGGCAGTGAAATGACACAACTGACGCTGGTTGGTCACGTGACAGTAACAACATGGCGGATGTAGTATGTCTGGATTTTATTCATGCTACCCATATTCATACTATGTACAGTAGAACATACGTTTTTAACGGTCTTGAAGTAAATTAAAATTTGAATGTAGTACCTACTAAGAAAGTATGCGATTTTGGACACACCACAGTCTTTCTAAAAATGTACATTCACAAAGCAAATGCCTTTCTCCAAAATATTATAAATATGTGTCAAATATGATCAAAATAAAAATAGAAAATAACACATTTCTGTCAAGTTGTCATCTATGTAATTTGTATTTGCCTCATAATATTTAAATTATAAAATGAAATGATCAACGTATAATAACAATACAATTATTATTATTATTATGTATTTGTCTCAATATAATAATATTTAAATTCTAAAAGATAACAACAATAAATATAATAACAATACCAACAATAAAATTAAATGAAAATCAATACTGTATTATTATTATTATATTGTTAATCATCATCATCATCATATTTACATATTTTATTATAAATATATATATATATATATATATATATATATATATTATATATATATATATATATATATATATATATATATATATATTTATTTATTTTATATGAAAATCGTTCTGTACTACCTTCATTCCCTTGCAACTCACTTTGAAAAACTCTTGCGGGGCGGGGGGCTCCAAAACGTACCCATGATGTGGCCCTGAGAAGGACAACATCCCGTCACAATGGGAATTATTGTTTCATCTTTTTAGACTAAGTGCAGTTTTGGCCTTTCTTTTTGTCTGTTTCTGTCTAAACAAAAAATTTCATCATCATGCACACAAAAGCACATACTTGATCGCTCCATCTGCAGCGGGGGCAGTAATAACCTGGAGCGCATATGTGCACCTGAACAGCGGCCGTGACGAACTAAGCTTGCGATCAATCAATAATACAGTGCCCTTGCAGTGCTCCTCAGATCATCTTCCCCCTGCCCTCCAGTGTCTGAAATATTTAAAGCGCTTGACATCAAATGAATACATTAATTTTAATTGTGCACATATCAGCTCTCGATTGGTGCAATGCTTCTTTTCTCTGCATTTCGGAGGAAGTGTGTAAATAACACAAACACATATACCACATGTTGCTTTGGCTTCTTTAGGCTAGACGCCTGTACACCTCCAAATGAAACAAAGTTTACTTGCACTCCCCATGTTCTCAGCCCATCTGGGGTGGTTAGATTTTAGAAGCTTCCAGCTTCATATAAAATAAACTCATTGCATCAGAACATGCTAGGAAAAGTTTCACATATTCATGTTTTACCCTCTCAATTTTTCTTTTAGTTGCAAAAAAATAAAAAAAATAAAAAAAATAGATATTATTTTGAAATCCCACACTTTCAGTCAGACTTTTGGACCTCATTGTATATTGTAGGTTTTTTTTTTTTTTTTTTTTTGCAGAAATGCAACCTATTTTCATCAGAAATTTAATTACTAAAAAAAGAGAGAAAAAAAAAAAACTGTCAGCGGTTCCACCTTTTTTGGGTTATTCACTTAGCAGTTAATTTCTATCTTCAATCTTGTGTTCCATCTATTGTGCCAAGTTAAGTTATCATGTACACCACACTGTATATGGACAAGTTTAATAAAGCAGTTACCTCAGAAAAAAAAAATATATATATTGTGTGAGCATTTTATTTTAAAATATCTAGGCTTTTCTATCTGAAGGCTATAATTTGTAGGTCTGCCACATATACAACAAAGCCAGTACATCAAGGTAATTCATTGGGAGGAAACAAGATGGAAATAAAGCATAAACAGACATAGAAAAAAAAGCATGTTGATTGCAGACTCAGTACAGATGATAATAAAAAGCTTAAATTATATAATATGTATCTAAATCACTGCATTTCCACTGTGGAATATAATGCATATTTTATCATGCAGATGAAATATTTAGGATGCATATGATTTGATTTTATCTTCCTGGGGATTTTTCCTGTCTACTTGCAATAAAGTTCCTCTCTAATATTTGTTTTGTCACTTGTTTATATGCTTCTCTTTGATCAGTAAGTGTTCTGGATTATAAAAATGGAACATAAAATCATTACCTGGGCTTTTTGGTGCCAAACTCATTTATTTAAGCCATATCACACAGTGCACCTTGAATGCTTTTGTTCACTAATATCAGCATGGATGTTAAGTTAATATTAAATAACTTGAGTAAGATGTTAGACATTTTCACTCTACCTACAAGAACTGTTCCAAACAAAGCCATATAAGAATTAACAGAGCATCTAGCAACACACAGTCTTACCATTTCTGAATGAATAAAGAGTTTCTGAATAAATCAGATTAAACAATAAAATTAATCAATCATAAAAGCATCATTGGTGTCATTCCTGAATGAATCAGTGCCTTTGACTCAATCGCTGCATTCAAAATCGAATACTTACCTACTATGCCAAAAAAAAAAAAAAGAGTATGTAAAGATTATATGTCTGAATTGACCCTTCACTGGGAGTTTGATTGATAGGCTGACAAATCTTGGCAAAGTCATAATGCCAAATCTACCATTTTGTCTGACAACAAACCAGACAGGAGAGTAGATTAACGTCTGTGGATTTGAATTTGAAAAATTATTTGTATTGATGTCTTTCTGCGGTTACAATATATCTACTGATATTCACTCATGTTTAACTCATACTATAACCAGTAGAGATGAAGAGATCATCGGTTCACTTGCTGCTTGAACTGAGGCGCTACAGCGATCTGTCATGACACATTAAAGAGCCACAAAACTGTATGGAAGCCCGTTTCCGCCACTGAATACAACCAAAAAAGGTAATTGTGTCTTTTTAATCTCACAATTATGACTTTTTTTCTCAGAACCGCAAGTTAGGCCTATAAAGTCAGAATTGCAAGATATAGACTCACAATTCTGATAAAATATCAGTCCCCGTTATCAGTCAGAATTGCAATTGTATATATTGTAATTCTGACTTTATAACTTTCAATCGCGAGAAAAAAAAGTCAGTTTCTTTCTTTCTCTTTTTTATTTTATTTTTTTTATTCAGTGACGGAAACGGGCTTCCATAAAACTGTATTGAATTGAGAACATTTCAAAGTGGATACTTTATTTCATACCAAAGGTAACCTGCTCTGTCTTGTCTGTTTGTCAGTGTCCTCTTTGTTCTACCACGTATTTTTCACAGTGTGAGAACATGATGTGTGGCGTGAGAGCATCATGGCTTGTCGGACGTAGCAACAGTAACTTAGGGGGCGTGTCTATGGTCTATGTGAAGGATCAATTAATAGAATTTAAAAAAAAAAAAAAAATTTGGTGCAAAGTTACTTCTTACTTCCTGCAAGATTCTGAAGTATGCATTCGATGGACACTTTACAATCCTATGAGGCCACAGGACAGGATTTATGAATGGCAGTGAAGTGATGCAACTGACACCAGTAGGTCATATGATAATGACAACATGCCAGATGTGGTGCATACAAATTTTCATTACTCCCTTAATACATTCAATAGGCTTTCATGTCTACATTAAATATATAACAAACAAATAGTTATGAATAGCCTACATTTCTACCACAATACGGACCTACTACAACTATTTTAAATCACAGAATCATTTGTGGTTTGTATCGGAGACCTCTGCTCCAAACTCGAACGCTTCTCACTAGATCTCACAGCGCTGTTTATTGGTCACGTAATAGAGACAAGTTGGTGAGAAAACGCACTTGTTCTGAGCTTGCGCTGCGCTGTCTTTTGGGCAGTACATGCGGCACATTTCAAACGAGTAGCACTGTTTTGGTTTGATCTCAGCCTCAGAAGTCACACCCATGGTCAGTTGGCTGAACATCTTATGCATATGGCACACAAAAATGGAAATGCTTCAGGAGTTTCAAAGTCATCATCTGATTGTTGAATTCTATAGGATTTCCCAGAGACGTGTGTGTCGCATTCTTTAATGTTCTGCCTGGAAACAAAGATGCCGTGATGGAAAACCCCTTAATGGAAGAAGAAAGCTGTCGTGTTTACAATTGTGATGATGAGCACTTTTCAGGATCACCTTAACGCTGGATTTAAAAAAAAAAAGTGAAATATCTAAAGTTTGCGGCATAGATTTTTTAAAATGTGTCCAAGAGTTTTACCAAAGTTTTACAAGTCATTTCACTTGGCAGCCATCTTTGAAACGCCTCTTGGGAATGCCATCTTTTTGATTGGGGAAACATCAAATTCTCCAAAATTGTTCACCAAGCGTACGATTAAATTCCATATTTGAAATCACCAATGAAATCTGACAACAACTATCTCATAAATGTTGTTTCTTTTGCTCCAATTGCGTTAAAACAGCTTATTTTACAGGCTAGAGCAGTCAGTGCACATGCGCAGTCCTAACCTTCAATAGAGTGGCCATATTGAGTATTTTCCCCCATTTAAAAATATGCGAGTATTCTATAGTCTTTGGTTTTACACACCAGTCATGTGGTGACATTTCCATGGCCCTTAACAAGACACGGCACAAAAGGAAACGCGATTGGTTGCTTTAACGGTCAGTTATATGGCCTGTTGGGCGGTCCATGGCCGTTCAAAGCGGCCAAGGTTCCCAGACCTTCTACTGTCAGTTTGAAGTTCTGGCTACACAAGACTACTATTAGTTAATTTAGGAATTTTTGTGCGCTAAAGAAAATGGCAGCGCATATGAGTTATCAAACTGCAGTTACTCAGGTTTTACTGCTACATCTTGCCTAAAATCTAGAGCTGTCACCTTGTGTTGACATTGTGAAACTGCATGATTTGTAAATTATGCTTGTCAGGTCACATACAATGTTTTAATAAACAAGCTGCTGGCCATTCGAAATTCATCCACGGGCCGGACTTTGAACACCCCTAGAAAATACTCATACTACCCATATTCAAACTATATATAACATACTATTTTTTAAAGGTAGCAAAGTAAGTTCAAATTCAATTAAATATGCTCAGACAGGCACCAAATCAGTTGAATGAATAAATGTATGCTCACTCAATATAAGAAAGTCACTTGTTGCCACCCGGCTCAACGATGTAACATGCAGAAAGAGAGAGAGAGAGAGAGAGAGAGAGAGAGAGAGAAAACACTAAGAAACAAACCAACAGTCTATGTAAACATACACTAAACAGAGGTTTCTGACAACAGTGCTCGTGTCTTTTGCAGCTATTGCAACACAGTGTTCTAAAACCTCAGCTCTCAATTTAAAATAGGCTCAACCTAAAAAAAAAAAAAAAAAAAAAAAAAAAAACAGTGCTTGACCAATCTAATTCCAGGACTGGAAGTCATTTATATGCTAGGTTATGAAGCATCCTGATAGTTTCAACTTTTTCCAAAAAATCCCTTTTACACTCTTGATGTGTGTGTTTCAAAGGATTAAGAGAGAAGAGGTTTTCAAATAAAATATAGATTTATAAAAATGAATGAATTTTTCCCCTGAAAATTAATAATTGTTTAAAACCGAGAGGGCGATCTCACCATGGAAACTGCACATACACTGGCCTATTTATTATCCAAATGATGACTTCTTACCAACATAATCATTTCTTCAGGTACACTTTGGAAGAGGAGCAGAGGCAAAGCCAAAGCAAGAGATGAAGAGAAAAGGGAAAAATATAAAAATAAGAGTGATGTGTTTTTTCCCTATATGCCTTTATCAGCATTGCCCACTCAGTATCCCTGGCTCCCGCGGCCTCATAAAAGCATTAGACAGTGTGAGTGAAAATATGTGTGTTAGGCTCCACTCTTTTCAATCATAACTCATCAGAGACTGGCCTCAAAAACAAAAACAAAAACAAGAACAAGTGCAAGCATACGGTGCAGAAAACAGAGCGGAGACGGTAGGCTCTGAGTGAGAGAGAGAGAGAGAGAGAGAGAGAGAGAGAGCGGGCCGAGGTGAATAACTTGAGACTGTAGAAAGCATTGGACTGTGGGCTTCATTAAGCGTGAGAAGGCAATGAAAATGACCGTCCATCAATGGGAAGTGCTCGGGCCAAGGCAGCCTGCAGATACAGCCTCTGTGATATGCTTTTATGACAGTGCAGTCCAGCCAACTCCCAGAATGCACAGTGGAGTACAGTGCCGCCACACTGCTCTTCACCATGAAATCTGACTCCTTCTCATGTTCACACAGTTATTATCCATATATATATATATATATATATATATATATATATATATATATATATATATATATATATATATATATGTATTAAAGAACCTGTTGTCCCAAACCTGTTGCCTTTTACTCACCTTCATGTTATTATACATCCGTACACTTGTAAAAATAAAAGGTTCTTTGTGGCATTTCTAGTTTCACGTATACCTATGAAACCCTTCATTTGCATGTAAGGTTCTTAAAATGTTATTTACACAGGGGATGGGGTGGAAATGGTAACCCAAAATGTTTTTTCTATGTGGCATCACTGTGAAAACCCCCTTATGAAATCTTAATTTTTAAGGGTGTTTGACATTTTTATTCTTTGGAACACAAAAAGGACATAGAAAGCAGCATACATGTATCATAAAAGTGGTCCTTGGTGAGAAACTGACTAAAAATTAAGTTGTCACTGATAATCTTTCCCTCCAGCCATTGCAAACAGATTGATTTTGAAAACAAAAATAACTGATTTTGAGAACAATCACTATTGTTTATAAATGAATTTGACTGATTTTGTGAACCCAATCAGCTGATTTAATAAAGCTTTACAGTCCCAGTCAGATCTTATTCTCTTTCATTATATTAAAAAGAGTGTCCATGATATTGTTCAAAAATTCACCTTTTGTGTTGCAGATGAAAAAAGAATGTATCATGGGAACTATTCCTTTTAACAGTTTTCTTCCCATTCGAAGTCTGCACTTTGTCTCTAAACTATTTGATTTCCACTCTTCCAGTCTTGTTTCCACATTTTCAGTGCTTAAAATTTTCATTTACAAGCATCAGTGAAGGATTCAGTCAAAATAGAGTACATAAACCTTGAGACATTATTAAGAAATTTTAATGAAGTTATACATGATTCTCTTTATTCTCACAACATATCAAAAATAAGAGTGTTTCCCCACAGGGGCCTCTGTCTAACCCTGTAGCGGAATAGCATGAGGTGGTCGAAGAACATCAAGCGTTTTTTTCACAACATGAACCTGAACACAAACTTTGTGATCAGAAACGGAGCCTGGATTACATACAGCCCTCACAGGCCTGATCACTCGCAGATGGAGAGCGCTAGCGGGCGTGAGTCTGACTGTAATGTCTTTCTCATTCTGGTATGACTGATGGAGTTACTTTACCTCCTTCAATGCCTCCTGCCGTCTGACATGCAGAACTCTGACATGCAGGGAGCGTGTGGCCTTCTGTCATTTAAATCTTCATGTGAGCCTTCAGCACTTCACAAATGCAATACCACAGCTCGCTGTGACATAATACGACATATCAAACAAGGGCCACCTGCAGAATTTAATCTCAGGGTAAGCGCAGAAACCTGACCATGCTGCCTTCACGAGGTGCATACAAATTAAGAATGAGTTGGATGCCATGAAGTAATGACAATAATAATACTTCTTGCTTATAGTAATAAGGTGCAGTCACATTTAAAAATTTTTGGCAAATTTTAGCAGGTGAAACCAGTCATTTCAATATGAATCCACATGATTGGGGTTTTTCTCGAGAGGGCGAAAGTTTTCACAACGCAGATTTCACAATGGGTTTAAGCTTGTCACGCAAATTCGCCGATAGACAATGGACCTATTTTGGGTGTAGAATGTCACTTATGAGATCGTAACTCCCCATCTAACAGGAAGTGTTCTTAGAACATTCTGACAAGGTTCAAGTTATGAACAAATGTTCTTTCAGTAATGTTAATAGAATGCTTGTTCAAAGTTTGGCTTTTAATAATGTTTTTTTTTTTTTAAACAATTTAGTTAGATGTTCACCTAACATTTTTTAAATGTTTAATTAATTTCTTTTTTTTTTTTAATGTTCAAAGAACATTCAAAATTAATGTATACTTTCTAAGTATTGTATTGCATAATGTTTGCAAAATGATAAAACTGAATGCTTTGCATAACCAATAAACAATGTTTTTGAAAACATTTAAATAAATGGACATTTTGAGAATATTCAGAAATAATGTTTTCATTACTTAATAAGAATTAAATAGAACATATTTTGTTAGCAGTGTCTATAATAATTCTTACAATATCTGCAAATTATTAGAGATAGGATAAAAAAATAAGATCATTATTGTAGATCCATATGACATACAATACAAACAGATTTAGGCAATATTTGGGCTGATAGTTATATTAAAAGATCAAAAAGGTTACAAACAAAATTGAAAAGAAAGAATGACTACTGAAATATATATTTTGTTGTCAGATCTTTAGTTCAAAATGCCCCTAACATTGTCATTATTTGCAAAGCTATTTTAGATAGCTCGATCCATCATCACTTAAAGGAGTAAGGTTAAGGTCACTAGTGCCAGAGGGGAACAGGCATGCAAAATAAAGCTAATTTGCTTTTTTGATTTTTATATTGCAGTGGGGTCAAACTGACTTCAGTCATAATGGAAGAGTTAATCATAACTGCTAAGTTTTTCAATAAAAAAGACAGCAAACATGCTCTTGATGCAGAAGAGTAAATAACTGATTATTCATCCACACATCTCATTCAGAGCAGCACATTTTAGTGTCCCAAAGTAATTAAAATTTCACAGCACAGCAGAAGATTTCAAGCAGATGCACATAATTTCCTTCATATCCACATGTGATGGCTTTCTCCACTGCTCTGTCGTTTACGCTTTTCAGGACGCCTGCACGTTTTAATTTAATATTTTTTTTTTTTTTTAAGTGCTTAAGCATTGGGCTAAGACCTCACAAATATTACAGTATTACAATTTACAAAATATTACAATTTCAAAAGAAGTCTAACCAAGGCTGCATTTATCTGATCAAAATTATAGTAAAAACAGCAATAATGTGAAATATGAGTACAATAACTTATATTTTTCCAGATATTTTAAAATAGAATTTATTCTTATTTGTTTCCTTTGAAAAAACAAAAAACAACTTTTGAACAGTAGTGCATATCTTACACTAAAGATTTATTTTATATTTTATTTTATAGTGCCATCTGTTGCCATTATTATCAGTTTAAACAGCCTCACTTGAACTCCCTTGCTGTTTCTTAATGATTTAACAGGCAATCCAAATAGCAAAACTTTCTTCTTTCATGGACGTGGTATAGATTTCCAAAGCTGGACAGAGCACCATCTCTGAGAGAAGGAAACAGACACCAGAGGGATGCTAATGGCTCGTTAACATGGTTTTAGTGCAGAGTTATTAACATTTAGATGTTCCATGTCTAAAGGACCTCAGAGACGGAGGCAGTTGAACCTCATATAATAACCTCACAAAGAGCTCATCATAGCTAAGACTGATAAGCAAAACCAAACAATCAAACCATTTAGATCAATAAACTCCATAAAGCTCTGCGGGTTCCCACGGGTAAAGTTGACCCTGTGGGACAGAGCTAAATAAGTAAAGTGTCTGACCTCAGGGTCACAGGATCACAAGTTTTCCTTCTTGGTTCGATTGCTTAAATGTTTTCAGACCAATCAACTGAAATGAACTGAATTCTGATGCCAAACAAACTCAAATTCGCATTCTGTCCTTCTCAGACTGATCCAGGTGTGAATTTAAGTGTGTATGAGTAGGTTTGATTTAGATAAATGAGTCCAAAGGATTTGTTTTCACTTACTGATACTTTTCCATCACACTCCTGCACTCACTGCATGCAGCCATCTGTTTGTCTCGCTGTTGTTATGAGCGAAGTAAAGAGGTACACAGGTGTTGTTCTTACGAAACGCTCATTGCGTGCGACTCTTTCCCACAGCCAGATCTGTCAATCAACACCTTCAGAGGATATTTTTTCCACCAGATTTATCTGAGTAATACTTGTTTGACAAGATTTACACTAGGTTTCTTCAAAATATATTCAGTATAACCATATTGGCCTAAGTAAAGCTTAAATGGGATTCTTCGCTGGCACAGCCCATGTAGCGCGTATATAATCTCAGCTGGCAATTGGAGGGAAGCTGTAAATCCAGGAGCAATCTTGTGGGGTTTGTTTTTAAAGTTGCATACGTTTATTTCACACTGCCCCTGTGAGAAAATGAGTGCATGCTGCATTCTGGATGAATAATGGAAGCCCTGCACACCTTAAACTGCAGCCTATATTAGATTGTGAACTCTCACGCAGACAGGTCAAAATGAGAAGCAAACAAAACGTTTGGCAGATGACAATGATTTGCATGATTTTGTCTTTACAGTAAATAGCAAATAGGAAATAATATGATAAATGTTTTTTCATGTAAATGTGTTTGTTTTGCTTTAAAAAGTAAATATTAGCAATGCACAGATAATAAAATATAATATGTATAAGCCAATATATTTATATATATATATATATATATATGTATGTATGTATATATATATTTTACTAATAAACGGCTGATGTTAAATTTCTAAACTATTTTGTCTAAATAAAAAAAAATGAAAAGGTCATTTTAAACAGTGCAAGATATCACAGCATGATAGAGTACAATATGAATGTTATTTACATTATTTAATTAGTTAAATTTAATACAAAATCAATGTTTAGTGCAATAAATTATATTCATTTGTTCATTAAAAATATTATTATTGTTATTTAGTGTCTTTAGAGAAATTACTTTATTTGAGTACTTAATGATGGCAATATTAAATTGAAATATAAGGGAAATAAAAAAAGAATGATGTATCCAAAACAGTAGAAAAAAATGGAAAAAAAATGAAGAAAAAAAAATGCATATATTGTGCATCTCTAACAAATTTATGATTTTATGTCCTTCATTACTGTTGAAAGGTTTCGATTTAATGTGTCCTTTTTAATTTTTATGATTGAATAATTAATTTGAATTATTAAAATTTTAATTATTACAATTAACACATTTAATGCAATAACTTTTTTTTTTTTCAGTAATACATGTAAACCAGACAACTTCACACACAGGTAAACATAGCACACACACACACACACACACACACACACACACACACACACACACAAATGTCTATAATATTCAGAGACAGAATTGCAGTAGATAACGGATTAAGTCCAGCTTATTTCTTGCCCTTCGTTTCCACTTGATCTGAGATAATTGGCCTGACCGAATGGAGGATCCCTCACACACGCAAGAGCACACTGTCTGATGATAGAACAATGATTGTTTTCACATTGGCATGACCTAAATTGTATATTGTGAGAGGCCGTGTAGAAAACATCCCCAACTATGGCTGATAGTTTTAATGTTATAACAAAATCTCCCTTCCATAAACTTTTTTTAAGTAGATTGGCATACATGAATTTCTTTCCTACTGTTCATTCAGACAGCTGGTTCATAGAGATGAGACTAGAAAAGTTTTCTTTCATTTCACCTGACACAAGTGAGATGTTCATATATGGCTTTGGTGTGTGTATGTGAGACGAAATCATTCTGTTACTATCTGTGTCTTTTCACTCTGCTTAAACACCTTCCAGAAACAAATTACATTTTAATGTGTTTTTGCTCCTATTAACTTTAATTATTTTATTTTATTTTATTTCGTACAATGAGTTGAGGCTGTGGTACAGTTAGGTTTAGTGGCAGTGTTGAAAAAATACCCACTTAGACAAGCTAATTAGTATTTTTAGCATTTTATTTAATACGTGATAATAAATAGCTATACAAATGGAATATTTTATATTATGACATATTATGTTCTTTTATAATTAGAATGTGAGATATTCACAGTACATTGTGACCCCTGAAAAGTATCTGGACACTGACAATAGTTGCATTAAAATATCCAACCATATATAGAAATGCAACACAAACACACTTTTTAAGAAAAAAAAAAAAAAAATAAAAAAAAAATGTATATATATTTTAATGCAACTATTGTCAGTGTCATATCACTGTTATATCATTATATATAATATAATTTTTTTTGATGTACCTGGCTGGCTCTCCGGCGTAATTCAATAAACACAGAAGGACCTTTTCGGCTGGTGGCTGCCGAGGCATGTTAAGAAAGTGTCAGATGATGCCATGAGGAGCTCTTAACATTTGAATGCAAACATGAGGTGCAGGCATATATTTTATACATAGGCCATGGTAATGCTGTCTTACGGGATCACTAAAATGCCTGACATTAAATGTATAAAATGAGAGCAGATTAAGTCATAAAATGTACAAAAGTATGCTCAAGTGTCTACTTTCCCTCTTTAACTCATTTTAGTGCCCCGTCACCATTGGTTTGCACCTTTTTTTTTCATTATGTCACTCTCCTTGTCATGCCTTTTGCCCTCAATCTTCCTCTATTTGCTTTTCAGCATGTAAGAATTCACCTTTCTCTCTTCAACTGCCTGCTCTCCCCCTCCTTATTTGGGTTTCCATCCTCTCAGTCTGGCCTAGTTTGAATGACTCAGTCTGTACGATAAGGATTTCCTTGCGAGTGCTCACCCCACGGGAACGACATCAATCTGAGCCCACTGCCCTCTCTTCATCTTTCCATGCTTTCTAAAAAACGGCTACCTGTGCAGGTTAATATAACACACGCTGGGGCAACTGCTCGCAGACTTGATGTTCCATGCCAAAACACACTCTGTACACATATGTACCCCTCTTCCATTTCAGTACCAGCCGTCCTTGTGCACTCAGCAGTGGTTCGGACCAGAATAGGTTTGCAGAGCTGCATGGATACCCTCTAAATGTGAAATGGGTTTTCAACAGGGCTGTGAAATCTGAAAGTGGTCGACTCACTTAAACTCTCTGGCTGTAAGATTGCATCAGTGAGTGAGGGATTACGGTTTAGTTTTACATCTCAATAGCACAAAAACACAAACAGAAAGAAGAAGACATTCAAGGGCCTAGAGAAGTTATTCACTTTTTAATAAACATTTTCCAAATAAACCATCTTTATGTAAATTGATTAGCTCTATTAAATGATTCAGTCTGTGTAAAGGATTCTGTTTGTGAAAAAAAAAAACAAAAAAAAAACTAACAATAGGGGACACAACATTCAGGTTGATAACTTAAGGTCTTAAGGTAAATAACAATTTCATTGTGGAACGTAAGCTTTTCCATGCAGCTCTGTCTCATATTGACCTGGTTCTTCTGATCGTTGACCCAATACAGCACACATCTAAAGGGCTCCAGCCCCCTTGTCAATGTCCCACCCTCATTCCTCAGGAGGCAGGGGAGCTCCATCCATCACTGCCCTGGAAGTGTGCACATCCACCAGCTATCAGTGTGACCCATCAGCCCTGAATAGGAGTCTGTCTGATGAACCCAATGATTTGCTGTCACTCTTCCGCTTTCGTGTGTCAACTCTGATCCTACTCTAAACACACAAATATCGTCATACTGTCTACTACCCATCCATCTGCTTTGTCTATCCCTTTGTCTCTTCTTGTTCCTATCATCTGTTTACCTATAACCAGGGTCCAAAATGAACTTTTTGGTCAACATTTTGAAAAAAACAAACAAACAAACAAACAAAAAGTTTCTTGAGCACCAAATCAGCATGCTGGAAATTCAGGTTTGTCATCACAGGAATAAATACTGTTTAAAAATATATTAAAATATACAATTATTATTTAAAATTGTAATAATTTTTCAATATTACAGTCTTCACTGTATTTTTGATAAAATAAAAACAGCATAAGAGACATCTTTCAAAAAATGTTTTACTAATTATTGGTATATATATAATATAATGTATATTTTTATATATATATATATATATATATATATATATATATATATATATATATATACGTTAAAAATAGACGTTAGATATGGTTGTATATCGGCACAGCTGTGATTCGGGCGTGATATTATGTTTATGCAACAGTTCGACTGCACAAGTGTGTAATTACATAAGAAACAACAACGGAGTGTCTTTTAAATCCATCTTTTGTGCAGAACTACTTTCGTCCACCACGGATTCAGTCTCAGTTTGACAGTTTAACAAAGCCTCCATTACTAACTCGAAAATGTCACTTTAGAACTAGTAACAAAGGAATGTTGAGTTGCTTCATTAAAAGCTTGTATTACAGTATTGAAAGCAGCGTATTATGTGGAGTAGAGTATTATGAAAGAGAGATGGACTGACTGAGTGCGATTACCTGCATCAGATACAGCATTCATTCTTCAACTCAATCTCATATTCACAAGAAAACATTAGTTTGAATGTCCACTGAGGAAAGCGATATCTTTGTAGTACTATTCGTTCATCTGTTAAGGGTGATTCCCGATGACAGCACTACTCACTGCATTTGTTGGCTGCATCCTTAAAGCTGTTATTAAAAGTAAAAATAAATTCCATGTTTACAACCCTGTTTCAGTCTCTTTCAATATAAAAGTCTTTACTGCTGACTCACTCATAAAAACAAACTCTTGTTGCTATCTAATGGTGGAATAATGTAACTAAAATCACCAACACGAACACGCACACTGTTTGCCAATACTAAATACTAGACCTACTATTATTTAGATAAAATGTTATTTATTGAATAATAATATTTAATAAACAGCAACAGCCATCATAAAAGTTGCTAGGCAATTTAGTCAAAAGTACAAAGACAGCGCTCTGATTTAGGCTACTACTGTACATTAAAGTTGCATAAAATATAACATTATGAGACTTTGCCCTCAGCCAAAACTGTTTGTTCTGGAACAAATAATAGATTACTGAGACTAAAACTTCTCGTTAGATATACCCAAAACGAATTATATCTCATGTTTGACCACTATAAAACATAGCAAGTGGCAAATTTCAGAAGAACTGGCCGAGGTGCAGGTCACCATGTCTCTTAAGATGTGGGAGTCGCTGTGTCTGAGATGCTCTGTAAAACAGCATCTGCTTCTTACTGAGAGAGAGAGAGAGAAAAAAAGTTGTATGAAAATGCATCTGTAAAACACTTATCTTTGTTTTGAATAATTCACGTCACTGTGCTTTGGTCAGACTGTCAATGTGTAAAAAGCAAATAAAGAGATAAATGAGAGGAAGGAACACATTTACAGGATAGGACCCTTCTCTGATGTGGTGTTTCTGTTTCCTAGTAAATAAATAATTGTTTTTTTATTTCTAAATGCCTTTACATATTGTCACTATACTCTGTATTGTTGTAACTAAATCTGACAAATCCTTTGGAGAAATCCAGTGGCATACTCAATCTATTATTATTATTATTATTATTAAGTGGCATACTCAATCTATTATTTTTTTTTTTATTATTATTTTTTTGGGTTAGTATGTTTTTGTGTTTTTTTGTAATAATAATTTTTTTTTTATGTTATGATAAGTTTATTTTATTATAAGTATATTTGTATCTTTGTATGTTCTTTTTTATATTAAAACTATAAATTATATGTCCAATTTAGCTAATTACTGTAAAAGAAATGTGTGAAAAAAGGTATAGATTAAAAAAACAAGTGTGAGGCACACAAAATTGCAGTCTACATTTTCCCCAATCATGTCTGCCAAAGATGCTCTAAAATTCCATGCACACATCGGCTGTCTTTTTCCCTTCCCCATCCACACATTTCATACTTACCTGTTTCATGAATGTTGTCTTTGTGGGTTTATGGTTTGTCAAAATTAAATTTTAATATCTCCTTCAGCAGTCACTGAAATCAATTCCCGAGTAAAATAAATGGTAAAAAAAAAAAAGAGAATAAAAAACAAAAAACAAAAGCATATCGGATGATTCCTACAACCACCGCCACCATTGCATCATCCAGGCATTTTTGAAGGCAGCAGGCTGAGGGAAGGATAAAGATCATCATTATGAAAAAGGAATTCATTAGCATTAACAGACAGCATTAACATGCAGTCCAACAATCGTAGTACTATTACAAAATAACTTTCACTAAATTAATCAGGTAGATGACTAGACTGCTGTCGATATTTCACATTTTTCAAACAGAAAGAAATAAAAATAATTTTGAGGTAAAAACCCACGAGGCACCACTGAGGCAAATCTAACAATATTAGTATTCATACACTCAGACAGACACCAAGTTTCCTTGAGCTACATTTAGGCCTTAAATAAATAAATACCACCAGGATTACCTTAAAAATTATGCCCTTTCCATCCCCATCCCCCTGAACTGCACTGTGGTCCCCAGTACTAGGCAGATCACAAAGCGTTTTTCAGCCATTCCCACACGTAATGGTCTCTTATTGGATCTAAATTGGTATACATGGCATGTATGGCAAAGACAATGACATCATCTAGGGATTCTCCTTATTGGCTGAAATTAGTGTGGCAGGCAAAGTGTCAGTACTGTAATTGGAAGCTTACATATCAGGTCACATTCTGCACCACATGAATTGATTCTGAGCCTATTGAGGGATAAACTGATGAATTTCTGTGTTTTTCTTAGCACAAAGATGAGCAAAACATATTAGGGACTACCACACTGTGATTGTGATATTGGTTTTATAAGACAGTTTAGTAAACAATTATATTATTTTGCTGTTTTATTGTTTTAACAGTTTAGTAAACAAACAAAACAAAAAATGAGAAACTTACATTATAGAAACAATATTACTATTTACTTTAATTATTTTGCTCTGCCAATGACCATATCTAAGTAAAGTTTCCATTCAACACATATTAGCGGTGTTTGGATCCTGATGAACTGAACAAATCTGAATGATTCAATTAATCACTAGTAGAGCCAGTCATTTGTTAAGTTCCTGCATGAATCAGGGCATCTGAAGGAACAGTTTGAATGAATCATTGAATTAATCACTCATAAAAACAGTCCCTTGTCGCCACCTACTGGTGTATTAAGTAACTTAAAGAAAAGGTCGCTGCTTGGGAACTGCTTTTAAAAACCTCTGTTTTAATGACAATTACACGTGGTTGTGAGGCCAAAAACATGGAGAGAAAATAATAATAATAATAATTTTGTTTACAACATTTGAGAATTCCCTTTGTTCTGCCTCTGCCTCCTTAATTTAGAGTAAGCCTACTTACTTATAATGACAAGGATACTGTAACAATGCATCCCGTAGGCTATTCTTAATTGGAATTCCTTACACCTCCTTTCACTGCCTGCTGGTTTGACAGAATTAGCTGAAAGTTAATTTGCACAAAACGGTAAGTTTGTAGACTTCTGAAATTAAAAAGCTGTGAATAAAACAAGGTTTCTATTGTAATGAAGTTATTATGCAGGCTTTACAGAGACGACTGTCAACTCGTTTTTGAAAATATAACCTGTCGAAGAGGAGAATCCTTCACAAAGGCTAATTTGCCCCTGTCGCAGCTCACTTTGTACCCATCAAAAGGTGTGCAATGTGTTTCAATGCTTAAATGAGAACTAAAAGAAGACCACATAATATATATATATATATATATATATATATATATATATATATATATATATATATATATATATATATATATATATATATATATATATATATATTAAATATGTGCATTTAAAGTATGGATTGAGTAATTTGAGTAAAAAAGCAACAACAACAACAACAAAAAAACAGCTGATAATGTAAAAATAACTGATAATGATTGCAGAAGCATCTGTTTGGTCCCTCATTATAACATCGCTCAATGAGTTTTTTTTTTTTTTTTTTTATGTTGGTTTCTTACCTCTAACATCAATGCAAGAGCCATTACATTACAAAGATGAACCTATCATCTCACGGCATTCCCTCCTCTAACTGAGCGATTCATTTGGTTTCATCCTCCTCTATGCGGTATTGATTTCATTGATTGCTGCACATGATGGCAGAGTACTGTTTGCCTTGAGATAATTGCTTCATCATTGGTTCTGTGATTGGACTCTGAGTCCTCTCCATATATTCACAGCCACACCACCTGCTAGGGTGACTACTAAAACTGCTGGGAAAAAAAGACATAAATTAAAGAATAGAATTTTCATGCCACAGAAGAACGTGTTGAAATGTTCTTCATGGAGCCATGTATTCCTATAAAGAACTGTTGTTTTTAAGAGTGTATAGTCACCACAATAAAACAATTAATAAATGTTCTAACCCCTTACCATCATCGCCCTCATTCTCCATTCTGTGCAATTTGGATGTAAATAGTGTCACAGAAAACACGTTTATTTGTGTATTTTCTTAGAATCATGCGTTAAACAACACAGCGTATACATGAAAATAAACTGCACTAACTGCACGTGCAAGTTACACTCCTTCCACAAGAATGCAATGCTGTTGACTTCTTTCCAGATGGCCATGTCATTACGAAAATATTACTTACACATATTGGAATGTTTTGCTAAGGTGAAGTAAAATTCGAACATGTCCTCTTGACTTCATAATCTTCCGCTTTCATCATGTTTGTCTTTCTTTTCGTGCACTGTTTCGCTAAGCTTAATAGCCGGTCAGAGTACACTATAAACAAAGAACTGATTTGATTACATTTTATTTAATCATTTAATTTTCACTGTTTACTTCAACTAAGTTTACTTCACTATATTACTATTAAATCTAATCTTAAACTATATATCATTGGAAAGGTCTAAAACTCCCAAATAGATATTTTACCACTGTTTTTTTTTTTTTTTTTTTTTTTTTTTTTTTGTAAAAAATTATGTAGGAACAGTAATATATTAATTTATGACAAGAATGTGCCTCTACATCATAACAGGAGTTCTGGATTAGTAATCACCATAAATTATATATCATTTGAAAGCGTAAAACCTCAAAATTAATTCTGTGAAAACCATTTTGAAATTACTGTAGATGTTTACCATGAAAATGGTACTTCAAAATATTCTAGCAGTCTCCTCCCCCTTAGTGGGGGGTGTCATATTACAAAATGTATTACGGTCTTTTAGAATCAAAATGTTTTTATAATCTTGACAAAATGCATATCGTTGAAAAGGACTGAGTATTGAGATTCCATATTTGGTGATTATTTTGTGAAAGAAGTAATATTGAGAAAGAAATTTGTCCAGAAACATGCATCAAAAAATTCAATGTTTTCAAAATTCAGTTCAATATTTATTTTATATAAAATTATAAAAAGTAGTACAGTATTTTTTTTTTTTACAGTAAATTTAAAACTTCTATATCTTTTTTTATATGTTCATTTTTTTTATTATTATTATTTCACTTCAATAATCTGCTGATTGTTGTTTTTAAAAAGAGACTAACCTCAGGTCTGTATTTAAAAGCATTCATGAATTATAACAATTTAAGTTTGGATAGTGCACTCACACTCCTATATTTAAAAGGGGGGTGGGGGGGTTAAGAGGTTAAAAGGTTAAAAGGTTAATTAACAGTGTAATCTGTCTCACTGAATCTCTCCCAATGATTCAACATGCTCAGTTGGCCAAAAAGCCACCACTGGGGAATGGTTAGTGGCGATGGTGCAGAACACATCATAAAAACTGAACCAAGACACGCTGAACCCTCTGTTTGGTTTGTCACGGCATGTACTGAGAGTACTAATGAGAAAAAAATAAGTAAATAATAAAAAAAATTATTACAAATATTGTCTGACTTTCAAATATATCTATCAAAAGTAATTAATCTATATGTTAAAGTCATAATCTATTATGATTATTCATTTACACAGTCTGCTACACAGTCACTGGGTGTGGAAGTAGGTGTTACAGGCCCTTCGTTTTGTGAGCCAAGAGCTCTACGCTATGTGAGGACGGCTTTGCCTTTCCCTGAGCTGGGCCTGATGAGCCGGAAGGTAGTTGTCATGAAAATGAGTGTGGCTCATTATTAACTTGTTCACCGAATTTGCTCTGCTTTTGTGATTTAGCATGAAGATGGTTCAGCTATTCAATTAATCTAACTTCAGCATTAAGTACAAAGCACCCCAAGCCTACAGTTAAGTGACAGGCGGTCAGAGGATGCATTCAGGGGATTTACTGGCTTATTCACGTCAATGGAATTAGGTGTAATGATGAGAAACTTAAGAAGAAAAATCCAGAAAAAAAAAAATACAACCTTCTTTTTGGAATCTATATTCTTGTTACTGACTGACAGAACCTTGAGAAATCTGAAGGACGAAGCTTTCAAAAAGGACCTAAAAGTTGTCAATATTAATTTCTATAAGACTTCTGAAGCCATATGATAACTTTGTGTAAGAAACAGATTGAATTTTAGGTTGTCAAAACTTGAGAACTTGAAAAAAAATGGCTGAAACTGCATTAGGACAAATAAATAACGGATCATTCATTTTTGAGTGAACTATCCCTTTAAGCCATTCACATTCACACTAATTGTTTTGTCATCATAATGAGTCATAATTACTTTGAGTATTAACGAGGGAAGAAAAATGTTTGGAATTTTTCAAGGCACTGGGTGGAAGAAATGTTTTAGCCCTTTTCACAGACAGTTGAATCTGACATTGAATTTGACTTTCTCAAACATGTCACCAAAAAAGTCTTTAATAATCGGGTGGTGATCACGGCACATATCAAACAGAGACAGCGCGTTGACAATGACGTGCAAAGAGAGGAAGCTGTTTCTGAAACAAATTGCTAGATTGGCACAGGATTGTTCCGTGTTACAACACACTTGGATTCAAATCACATTTTAAAGCCTCTTCAAACTAACATGGGAGTCAATTATTCTGAGGGAAAGTAGAAGCTAGTTTTCACCCACGTCACATGAGACAAAAAGCCTGTGTGTTTATACAAGAAAAAATGCAAATACCTTTAGAATAAAGTTTCTCAAAAGTTTCCATTAAAACCTGTTGAAAAAGACCAGAAGGCCACCAAAACCAGACAAAACAGGACCAAACCATGGTTCTCGGTAGATTTTTCTTATTATTATCATAGTTGAAAACAATTGAAAAGAAACAAACAAACAAAAAAAACTTTTTTTTTCATTATTCCTTGAACAAAAGAACATTGTTTATTTGAAACAGAATATTTTTAACATTATAAATGTCTTTACTGTTACTTCTGATTAATGCATCCTTGCCAATGATATTCATTTCTTTAAAAAAAAGAAAAAAAAAGAAAAAAGAAAAAAAAAGTATTGACCCCAAACTTTTTATAGTATTTGAGAATGTTATGTGAGACCAAGTTAATGACTTAATTAAAATACTCATTCAAATGAGAACCGCAAAATTACTTTTTAAGCACATTTAGCACGAATTTAAAATGTATTGCTGATGGTTTGTGAATTAGACTTTTAGCTGAAAAATGTCACATCCGTTTCAAATAGTTTAAAGTTGTTTTGTTTTTCTGTGATACTTTCATTTCCCAGCCGGCAGTTTTGTGTGGAGTCTCGGCTCACAGAGCGACTGTAATGACTGGGAACCTGAAAAACAATTTGTTCGTTCTTTTGAGGCATAGAATTCAACCTGTTTTCTCCTTGTCCCTCTCTGCTTTTTGCTGAAGTCTTGTGCATGCAATCCTCGTGTGTTTATTGAAAGTGTAGGCAAAACCACTGGGCCAGCAGGGGTGAATTAGTTACACAGAAACTTTGCGTCTGATGTCTTGGCCCGAGATCTGTAAAGCTGGGTCGGGGTGAGATCACTGGGCTTGATATGAAGGCAGTGCCATACCTGTGATGCCATCTGTGCCACCCGGCCCGCAGCACGCATTATGCCACCTGCCACTGGAAAGCACTGGATGAACATATCACGTGTCCTCTAGGAAAAACATATTTACTGAGGTCAGAAAAAAAGGAGCTATTAAGTGGGACAACTGACATTTGAATAAAACCCTTTTTATTTTTCATAACTATTATGTAACCCTATTTGTATTGTTTTTATTTTTGTTACCACTATAAAGAATAAACCTTTAAAACAAGATATATTTTCTGGATCACTAAAAGTGTGTAACATTTTAAAATAGTTTCGGTCTTCAAATTTCACAAATGAAAAGGGCAAAAAAAAATAACTAAATAAAAAATAATTTCTGTCATCACCGTCATGTTGTTCCAAACCTGTATAGAAATATTTGGAGAAATATCTCAATGTTTATTTTATTTTATTTAATTGTACATGCAATAGAAGATACAATAGCAAACTACTCATTTAAGTGACTCTTTCTGCAAGTTACATCATTATGCCAGTAGGTGGTGACAAATGTATTTATGAGTAACTCAATTAATCATTCATTCAGTTGATTCATTCAAAGAGACAGATTCATTTAGAAACAGAAAAATGATTGGCCACACCGAAAATCACATTCTCTGTGTGTACTAAAGTGTCCCTCAGAAGCGCACATCAGAAGTAGTTTGTAGTAAGTCTCCTACAAGTCTCATACTGTGAATTCAGACATACCACTCTTTCCACATAAGGTTTTATTTTATTTTATTTTATTTATTTATTTATTTATTTATTTATTTATTTATTTATTTATTTTTGTGCACTATAAAGTAGGAAAGTATGAAATTTCGGATGCAGCCACCGTCTTTTTGAGTGAATCATTGAATCATTTTCTATCATCTATTTGTTCAAAAACAATGATTCAGTCAGGAACCAAACACAGTTAACTGCTGTCTGTGCACTGCTTAGAGACGTGCAATGGCTCTGCAGTGGCTTCGTTAGGAACTTTTTCCATTGGTAAAGTAAGAATTGACAAAGTAACTTAACAATATTGTCTCTGACACTCACAATCATGCTGTTGGTCTCAGAATGTCTTAAATACATCTTTTTTTTTCAGTGAACAAAGCTTGAATTAATTAATTTGTTTTATCCCATTTGCATTTCTTTAAGTGTAAACTTTACTAAATTGATTTAGGATTTTAAAAAAGGTCAAGCTATTTGCCATTGAGGTGAGAAAAATAAACCAAATCAACATCTAAAAGTAAGTCTTAATGTCTCATAGGAATACAGTAAATTACATCTCAAATTTTGCTTTTTGAGCTTTCTTGTTTAGATATTTTGATATATTTACTGGAAAATAACACAAAACTCTCTCTTTCACAAACGTCCTGTTTGATTTTACAGCATTGACATTGTTATTAGGTCCGATATGCGAGCAGTGTGCTTGTGTTCAGTGGTGCCCATACCAATGTCAGCATTTATTTATTATTTTTTTTTTTTTTTCCTCAGTGAGCCTGTGACTGCCCCCTTGGGGACCCCTGATGAGTTTCTTAAGTGAGATGCTCCGCATTGTCACAACGTTTTCACAACGCTGCATTAGATGAGGCTGAGAGCGCCTTTCATCGCAGTTGTGTCTAAATGAGCCTTGTCAGGCTTGATAATGTGTGCTGGTTTCATTGCCTGCCTCTCTCTCTCTCACACACACTCTTTCTTTCTCACTCTCTGTTATTTTGCATGTTTCTCTTTGGTTCTGTCTTGGGGGTAGCAAATGAGTAGCAATTTGGAGGTACACAAGAGTATTGTGTGCACCCGATAGCAGAAGCTAAGTGATCCCAGTGTAGTGCTGTCTTATTTACTTGAACTCTTATTAAGTTTAATTGAAGTTGCAAGTGTGATATTCTAAACTCTTACTTTTTCTGACCACAAAATTTTGAACGGTAGTTTATTTATTCACATTTTGCTCAACTTTAAAATAAAAGTCTCTGTGAATGCATAATGCATTTACAGTAGCAGTGTATTTTTGTTTATGTGGTAAATAACCATTTTGTAATCATATATAATAAAAGTATCCTATTGAATAACAGCATCATTTATCAAAAGTCACAACTCTCATTTATGGTGGGTGATGGGTCACTCGTTTGACTGTGTAAATCAAGGGCAATTTCTACTTCTGATGGCAGCATGGCATTAAAAGCTTTTGATATAGTGATGGTAATGATGATAGCTATCATAACATGCACCGCTCAGAGTCAGCATTTGTTTTGAGGCCTAATTTACACTCTTAACCAGGAGGGAGAGAGTCAACAGGCCACATGCTCACTTTTATCTCTTTTATATTTTAATCCAGGGGCTCATTAAAAAAAAGATTTTAAAATAACAACAAAAAATGACAACCCTCCGGAGTGGTAATAATATGCATGGTTTTGCTAAAAAAGAGAAAAGGGGGTTGGGCAATACCTGTGTTGAAGGAGAATGTGTATTTCTGAAATTCTCTTTGGCAATGGCAACCAGTCTAAAGTTGTGAGTAGACCTTGAAAAATTATTATACTCTTGTCAAATAACCAATGGATGTGTTTTGACAAAAGTGTCAAGGTTTTAGTGGTTAGCATGACCCAGTTAACCCCTGCTGTTAGATGATGTAACTACACCATCTGGACCAAAAATCCTTCTCCATTAATAAATACTTATTTTTGCACAGTTTCACAATACTATGTGATAACTTCAAAACATTTTTATCATAGTGCATGATTTGTAAACTAATGCATCACATAACCTGCTCCAACTTAATAAAACATTACTAGATTCACGTTCATATGTTTTGGATAATACTGACTTTTCACTTTTAGTACCACTCACTGGACATTTCACTTTAAAAAGTGTTACACCACAGGGCTCTTTTTCGAATGAGGCTGGGTTGGATGCTTCTCCTCATCTACTCTCTTTGATGTCACAAAATGTGATTTCACATTCATGTGGTGTCATCAACTAATCAAAAGTACATGATTTTTTTCTTTTTATTCTGCTCTCACAATAAAAAAAAAAATAGCAGCACTGGAATTTTTCTCACCCAATTTAAATAACAATATCCAAATATTACTAAAATTATTACACTGGATTACATTTGGAATTTCGTTTCTTTCATGTCTCGTTCCCCAAAGAGTGCATTTGAAAACATTTCCCCACTTCACTTCTAATCCCTATTAACATCATTTACTGAGTGCTGAGTGGTTTGTAGGAAAGGAAACATAAGAAACGTTAGAAAGCATTTTGAATGATCTTTTCAGATGTAGGTACAGAAAAAAAAAGAATTTTAAACATTAATCACTATGTAAAAAAAAAAAAAAAAAAAAACACATCAGGGAACTGACTGTGAAGTCGTAGTAAATGCTTCAGTTCTGTGTGAGATCTGTTGATGGTCAGGAGGCTGAAGTTATGAAATGGGTGTGAATATAGTCCTCCTCTGACTGCGCTGAACAATACATCTGTCACCTCATCAGCATAACAAAGCCAATAGGAGAATGTAAGATCTGTGTATCAGAAGCAACTTGGTTTAAGGCCACAAGTCCCAGTTTTTCCGTTTCTCTCTGACTGCTTCTTATCTTTGATGGTGTTTGGGCCTTTTTGGGGTAAGACATTTATCCCTCTGGTGTCTGGGTCTGATCTCTCCCTACCTATCTCTCAGGACTGAAGCCAGGGTTTTCCCAGACACAAGATTACACTTTAAAAGCATTCTGGATACCAGCACACTTTATCTTTCTTCCACTTGCAGTCTTTACTTTCCAAAAGACCTATATGTCTTTCCTATCCCAGACTGTGAGAAAAGGTGACTTTCACCTCCTCTGTCTTCCCGTGGGAAGGATGCTCTTGTTTTTCTCTTCTGAGTATGAGGCAGGGTCATTTGTGGAGTTGAAAAAAAAAAAGTGCAATAAATAACTCTGATGTAAAAAGAATACATGTTTCTTTTACGTTTTCAAGGGATTCTAGCATCACCAGTCGTGTTACAGTACATATTAGTGAATTGATAATGAAGTGAGATAAGCTAGATTTTCACTGTTTGGGGAATACTATGCTTATTGTTCAACCCCAAAGCAGCTGCAGGTTTGAACCTTGAACAGTAAAGTTTAATAAAAGAGCTAAAATTGGAATGTATGACAGGAGAGATGGGGTGTAATGGTCAGTGGTGAGTCTCTCAGGGGGGATTTGATGAAACACTTAACAGAGAACTGAAAACTGAACAAAGCGCCAACACAAGCCGAAATCAAGAGAAGAGGCAGGGATGATTCCTTTGAGTATAATGCTGTCATTGACCATATGGGGAATGATAATTGTGTTTGTCAACTATTTGTTATGGAACTAAGTTGATGGGAGGTAACCTTGCAATCGCGGGAAAGGACGGAGAGAGGAGAAAACAGCCCTTAACAGAAATGATGCTGGTCTATTTATAGAGTGTAGGGCCTAGGTTTACAATGACTTTATATTTTACAAACAGGACACAGTTCTTCTGTTGTGACGGACCTTTGAAAAATTTAGTTTCAGTTCTTCTGTATTTTTGCTTATTAAAGGTATAGTTTATACAAAAATGAAAATTTTTTCCAGCTTAAAAGAGAGGATTATCAGTTTGCTACTTATATGTGCTTTTATATTATTAAAGGTATAGTTTATACAAAAATGGTGATTCTGTAATTTCTGAGCAATAACGTACGATAAATATTAAAATAAAACAAGCATAACCTGTCACAAAATAAGTAGATGAACAGAACACAAGATAAATGGCACAAAAAGTTGAAACAACAGCTGTAAATCAGAAAACGCCTTTATAGGGCCTGAAAAAAAAAAAAAAAAAAAAAATATATATATATATATATATATATATATATATATATATATATATATATATACCATATATATATATATGAATAACATATAAAATATATATACATTTAATATATATTAGTGTATAATATTATTAGTTATATATAGAGAGAGAGAGAGAGAGAGAGAGAGAGAGAGAGAGAGAGAGAGAGAGAGTGCTTTTTTTTGTCATTTCAATGCTTGACAGGCCCAGTTGGCATTTACTTTTTTATATGAAAATTATATCTTGTGTTCCACAAAAGAAAATCATGAGTAAATGATGACTCTTTAAATGTCTCATGGATTACTTGCATGTTCTAATACAGCATATGTGGTAAACGATGCTTAGCTATAAAAGAGTTTTGGTACACACACACACACACACACACACACACACACACACACACACACACACACACACACACACACACACACACACCCACACACACACACACACACACACACACACACACACACACGCAGAGCCTGGCAGCACTGCAGGGTTAGTTCTACTACAAAGGATCACAGGAAGATTCTATTATGGTGGCATTTAGTCTTGTACAGCATGACAAGTTTTTGATTGCTAGGTAAGATGGAGAGGGTAATTGCAGGAGACGAAATGAGAGAGCTTTCCAATGACTGCTATCTAAAAGCGCACAGACAGAGGCAGAATGATTTTCTCACAAGCCCCTTTCATTACATTGTGTTTATGTTTGTTTGAATACGCTTTTTAATCAGGTTCTTTTGTGTTTAAATTCTCTCAGTATGCAACCTAAGCTAACCAAAATGAGCTCAATCAACACAAATTCAGATTCAACAGCAAGACAGTGACAGCATATAGTGTTTTTTTATTCAGCAAACTAAAAGCTTGAATCTGACTTTCTATGAAGAAACAGCAAGGCAATGTATTATGCAGAGTTATTTATACTGGATTCACATTCTGGAATTTCACCACACAGAGTGTTATTATATATTATTATTATTATTTTCAGCACACATTTTAGATGAGTATCAACAATCATCCAAGGAAACTGATAAGCCTTTCATGGTTTTGTAGTAGTTATGTGCTTGATAAGACTTAGATTAAACCTCGCAATTTTGAATTAAGATCTTAATATTAAGATCTTTAAGCGTTAAAATATCATGCCATAATATTTTGGTTTCTCACTCCTTGGAATTGCATCAAGATTTCACAGTATTATGTGGGGGTGCCACATTGGGAACAGGTCAGTGTGATAGTTTTCATATGAGCGCTGAGTGAGATTTCAATCCAAGACCTTGGGGAAATTGCTCAGTAGTCTGTGGGATGCAGAATGTTTTTAATACACATTGTGTACAGTGGACAAGAAGACATTTAATCACCTCAAAATTAAATGAGAGTCTGATTAACAAAGGTTGCAAAATGTAAAATGAATCGGTCTAATTTTCCCAGATTTAACTCAGAAGCCATCTATATGATTACCATCTGTATCAGTGTGTGATTACTGACTGTATGACCAGCAATCAGTGCGAATGCTGTATGTCTGGCAATAAGATATGTACTTGATATACAATGCTAATCCTTTTTATTAGTATTACAAAAAATAAAACACATAAATAAATAAACATATTTTTCTAGTGCTCTAATAAATCACTTATACGATGTCTAAGATTTTGTCTATTATTTTATAATTGAAAAACTATGCAGTGGTATGTACATATAATGACTAAATTATTTTGTAGAACCCTCCAATACATTTGGGGGCTGTTTTTTCCTCAAACGGTGTGTGTGTGTGTGTGTGAATTCATTACATTGTGTGTAAGCCCTTATTTTCAAGGCACTTCAGCATCTATAACTTTTTATCTTTTTGAGCATTATCAACTCTGGATGATTGACAGTTAAGCCCAAAGTGTCTTCTTTCCAAAGATACATAAATTGTGTGTTTAGCACACTGTTGTCAGGAACTGTTACTGTTTTTAGTTAGGAAGGTCATTTTCAGCTGTGAGTCCCAAAAGTGGGGGTGCAGGTTAACAGGTTAAAAAAGGTTATGCAGTCTTCTCATGTAACATTTTTATTATATTTAAGGCTCAGTAAAAGTTTTAGAGTAAACTTTAAGATATCTTAATTGCCACAATTCGGCTACTGTGTAGGATCGAGGAAGCCAGGAGTCGTCGGAGCAATTCAGTTTCAACAATAGGTTTACTGTATAGTTTCAATTATGCTAGTTGTCATGGTAGAGGTTGAGAATTGGGGAACAGACGTTTGACAGCGGATGTTGGAGACAGGGAAACACAGGGTTTAAGAACATTACTTAATCAAGGGACGAGACACACATGGAATCAAATTAGAAACAATCAGGCAGCAGGAATAGGAAGATAACCAAATAAGGGCAAGGAAGGCACATGGGGAGCAAAACACACACACACACGTACACAATTTTTTTTTTTTTTTTATGGGTTTATTCCATAGGTGTAATGGTTTTTATGCTGTACAAATATATATATATATATATATATATATATATATATATATATATATATATATATATATATATATATATATATATATATATATCCTCTTCCACCAAACCTCTATCCCCCACACAAAACTTTATACTATTGTAGGTTTTCAATAAACTTCATTCTGTACAACCATGGCCAAAAGTTTTGATTAATTATTAATTAAAAAATATTAATTTTCGCAAAGTCTGCTGCCTCCGTTTTTGTGATGGCAATTTGCATATATTCCAGAATGTTATATAGAGTGATTAGATAAATTGCAAATAATTGCATAGCACTCTTTGCCATGAAAGGTAATTGATCCCAAAAATATTTCCACTCTATTACTGCCTTGCCACAACAAGACCAGCTAATATCATTTCAGTGATTCTCTTGTTAACACAGATGAGAGTGTTGACAAGGACAAGGCTAGAGATCACTCTGTCATGCTGACTGAGTTTGAATAACAGACTGGAAGCTTTAAAAGGAGAATGGTGCTTGAAATCATTGTTCTTCCTCTGTTAACTGTAGTTACATGCAAGGAAACAGGTGCAGTCATCATTCCGTTGCACAAAAAGGGATTCACAGTCAAGGATAATGCTCCAAGTAAGATTGCACCTAAATCAACCATTTATCGGATCATCAAGAACTTCAAGGAGAGAGGATCAATTGCTGTGAAGAAGGCTTCAGGGCGCCCAATAAAGTGCAGCAAGCGCCAGGACCATCTCCTACAGTTGATTCAGCTGCGGGATTGGGGGACTACCAGTGCAGACCTTGCTCAGGAATGGCAGCAGGCAGGTGTGAGTTCATCTCCATGCACAGTGATGCGAAGACTTTAGGAGGATGGCCTGGTGTCAAGAAGGGCAGCAAAGAACCAGTAAAAACATCTCTCCAGTAAAAAAATCAGGGACAGACTGATATTCTGCAAAAGGTACAGGGACTGGGGTAAAGTCATTTTCTCTGATGAATCCCCTTTTTGATTGTTTGGGGCACCTGGGATAAAGCTTGTTTGGAGAAGAAAATGTGAGTGCTTCCATCAGTTCTGTGTCATGCCAACAGTGAAGCATCCTGAGACCATTCATGTGTGGGGTTGCCTCTCAGCCAAGCGAGTGGGTTCACTCACAATTTTGTCTAAGAATACAGCCATGAATAAAGAAAGGTACAAAAACATCCTTTGAGAGTAACTTCTCCCAACTATCCAAGAGCAGTCCTGTGATGAACAATGCCTTTTCCAGCATGCTGGAGTACCTTGCCATAAGGCAAAAAAACTAAGTGGCTCGGGGAACAAAACATGTAAATTTTGGGTCCATGGCCAAGAAAATGTGGCCCAGTCGGGATGTGGCCCAGAAGTTGATTGTAAGCATGCCATGGCGAATTGCAGAGGTCTTGAAAAAGAAGGGTCAACACTGCAAATAATTTGCATAAACTTAATGCAATGTCAATAAGAACCTTTAACACTTTTTTACAGAAATTATTGTAATTATACTTAAGTATACCATATTAACATCTGACAAAAAGATCCAAAATCACTGAAGCAGCAGACTTTGTGAAAATTAATATTTGTGTCATTCTCAAAACTTTTGGCCACGGCTGTTTGCTTTATAAGCTTGTTTCCTCATGGGGACCAAAAAAAAAAAAAAAAGTCCCCACACGGTCAAACCTGACTGGTATTACTATCCTTGTGGACATTTGGTCTTTATAGCATAGGGAATACCAGGTGACCAACACCATACTGACCAGCAGTGGACCAGAGTTTCTGGTTATAAAAAGCAAGCAAGTCAATCAATCAATCAATCAAATAAAAAATTGCCATACAAAATTTTCTTTTAAGGCCTTTTTCATACTACAACTGCAAATATGCATTTTTTATAACACACACGCACGCACGCACACACACACACACACCTATGAGCTATTTATTTATTTATTTATTTTTTCTTTATTGAAGTTTGTAATTTTTATACATACTGTATACATTCCAAAACACACACAGTCTTATGCATTCTCAATTATATATGTATGCAGACCGTATACAGCAAATTAGAAACAGTTTGTTAATCCAGACATCTGAGTGATTTTCACCTTCAATAATTCTGCAGTGTTATTTCTCTGACAAATTGCCTGCATGCTGGTGTAAATGCCAGCGCCTTGAGTCAAACACAAATGAAGGCTGCAGCTTCCTCTACCAGTGAGAACAGCTCTATGAAGAATGTTTTAAACTGCAGAATAATCAGATAAACTAGACATCTCCTCCAACACTAAAAGCATATCGTACATGATATATTTTTTCAGTGTTTTCATTCAAAGCTAAAAATATCCCATGGACACCGGTGGTTCTGCTACTGTATTTGTTTTGATTTGCAGAAATGCATTTCTCCACCCGCTGGTGTTTGTCTGTGTGTTCAAGCGTGTAAGCAGGTAGTAGCTTTATCCTTTATCACGGGGGTATTAATCGGTTGAAGTCTTGCATGAACAGCTTATCTCCTTCCAATGAATGAAGTTTCTGCACAAATTTTATAATTAGGAGCTGGCTTAATTTTTCCTCGTTATAGTGCTGCTCTGCTTCAGTGAGATTCAAACTCACAGCCCTCAATAATTTAGTTGTGTACTCCAGCCAACGAGCCAATAGTTTGGGTCGCACGCTAAATGCAATTAAATATTTAGTAGTGCCCAATCTACCATGACAACCCACATGGTGTTACTGACAAAATGTCTTTCCTTCATTACTTTAAACTGTACAGTTGTAACTTAATGCAATACAGCATTATATTGCACTTTCTCTCTCTCTCTCTCTCTCTCTCTCTCTCTCTCTCTCTCTCTCTCTCACTCACTCACTCACTCACTCACTCACACACACACACACACAAACACACACACACAAACTGTTTAAAATGATTTATTTTTTTTGTGGCTTGCTTTCTTTGTTCAGATCAACCATGTGTTTTTTTTATTTTTTTTTTTTACAAATTAATATAGATCTTCATACATTTTTCTCAGTGGGAGAGCAGTAGGGTTTTATAAACTGAAAGCTTTTAATCAAAAGAATATAACATTTGTAGAGCTTAAGATATTTGCCTTTTTCAGCTCGTTGATCCATTAATGATTGAACTTAATGTTACAATAAATTATTCCCTGCTTGGGGTAATTGTAGTGTTTATTCTATGATTAATATTTATAGATCCAATAGATCTTCTCTCATAATTGGCTCTCAAAAACCCCCACCAAAATGACCACTTTCTTTGTTCAAAAATGGTATCCTGACTACAAGCATAAAATAGATAGATACAACTCCCACTCCTTGGCGAAAGAGAGATCCAGCTCTGTGTGAACTGTCCTGCAGTACACTAGGCTGACTCACGATCAGAGACAAACATTTTGGGTGTGTTTTCAAGTGTTTTCAGATGCTTCTTTCTGCATCTGCAGTGAGATTCAGTACTCTTTTCACTTTTGTGGCTCCTCACTACCCTCTCGATCATCAGCTGCGATGTATCCAGGCTAACTGAATGCACATTAGGACTAAATGGACATGCATGAATGAGCATATACACAAACAAACACGTGTCCACATACACACATGCATAATATACTTTTCTAATATCTTTATATAGAAGAATGAGGAAAGGTTCTCACATAGGACCTTTCATTGATTTCCCCATGGTCTGGACCTCTGCATTTTTACCGAAGTGTATAATTAAAGTTGTAAAATAACTGCCAAATAGCAGCTGTACTTTGGTGCTGCAAAGACATTGTATAATGAAAAATTACTTTCTCACCTGTGCTGATCCGCAGTCTAACAGAGCTTGTCAATGTCAAAATGACTGAGATGGCCAATCAAGTCAAATAATGCTTACGATTACAGTGAGTTTCAGCACAAGCTTCAGTTTTAATGGTCAAAAAGTAGATGCAAGATGTAAATAAGAAGTGTGTGTGTGTGTGTGTGTGTGTGTGTGGGTGTGTGTGTGTGTGTGTGTGTGTGTGTGTGTGTGTGTGTGTGTGTGTGTGTGTGTGTGTGTGTGTGTGTGTGTGTGTGTGTCAGAACTCTTTTATAGCTAAGCATAGTTTATCACATATGCTTTATTAGAACTGTTTATGAAAGCAATATTAAACAACCAACAGTAACATCCAGAAATGCAAACAACTCTGCTGGTTTCAACATAATAGGCATAAGATTAAGAATGAATGTGTGCCAATTTTGAATGAATTGAATGAACTTAGTTATTTACACTTTCCTAATAGCGTTTCAGTAAATTGACTTCAGTAAATTGCTCTAGGAATCATCCTAGAACATGGTAAAACATGTGGCTTTGACAAATATGTTTATAGGTTGTGCAGTCAATTATTAAAAATGAACCAAAAAGATAATATAGGTCAGTGTACATAACTATGAGCATATGTATTATATACATTAATTATGTCTATGTCAAACATGTTTTATTTTTATACAATCTAAATATATCGTATAATAAACATAAAATTTCTCAAGAGCAAATTTTGAAGGGGACACAAATAATACAGCTAAAATTGTAATTGTAAGGACATGTATGCACAGAGGAAAGCCTTACTACTATTACTGTAGCAGGGAAACCGTACCGATTGAGAATGATTCAAGTTCAGGTTCGGGTTGGGGGTGACCTTAAAATGAAATGTTGAATTGGGGCCGGAAGGTGAGGTGAGCTATGGGATGGGTTAAGTTGTTATTTTTTTGATGAAAACGAACAAAGTTTTGCTGTCATAGACTGAAGCCTCTCTGTATGTTAATGTTGTTACAAAAACCTTCAGACTATAATAGGTTCAATCTACTCATGAGCTCCTGTGGTTTATCCTGTTCTGAGGCATCTGTCCACTTGTGTTTCTTAGACAGGTGGAGCATCTCTAAGCGGCACCATCAACAACAGTGTATTAGTGGAACTGCAAAGCTAGCTCTGAATTGAGACCAGATGTGCCTCTACAGTCTGACATTGATGTATGCGTAGAAGTAGAGCGATTGATCTAAATGTATTTATGATGTTACAAATCAGACTATTTTCTTCAGGTTCAAATGGAAGTCAATCTATTAGTATGTCAGCTGGAATATTTATATTTTGCACTCCCACAATGTCACAGAGCCCTATAAATCATAATGATGTTTACCTCATCTAAAGAGAATGACAAGCAAAGTCATTGCCAGAGCGCTGTTTATCTGTGATTCCCAATGCTATTGGATAAATCTGTCTTGGGATATTTGCATTGCAAATAGGGGTAAGTGGTTTAGGAACATTCCTATGCTGAGAATACCAAATCTGGAGCAGATCTCACCGGTACGTGGGGTATGGAGAGCTTTGGTCTCACCCCAGCATGCCGTTAAGAATACCAATGAATGCTCTGCGTTTGCTGTCAAAGGTCACACATATCAAACAATATCCCTGTCTGTGAGTGAGCACGTGTGTGTGTGTGGAAATCCATATATGTCTCTGTGGATTTGGGGAAAACCCAGTTAGACACTGAATTTATGTGCATTACTGATACCGGCTACCCTCTGTGTGATCTGTAATTCAGTTACTGATGGAATGTGACCTGTGCCAGTGAAGAGAAGCCTGCTGTTTTGAGAAATTTTAATGAAGACCTTGGAAAAATGTTCTATCAAAAGTTTAGCCCTGCGATTACAAGTGCAAACTTGAGAGATTAGACAAATAAATCAGGTTAATTTACTGATTTCCCTACAGTAGTTTAAAACCTTATAAACTGGCAAAACAGTCAGAGTTTAGTTACCTTCAGCATATAGGAAATAAAATGATCTTGATCTAAAACATTCTCCAGTTGTAATTCTAATATGCATGTTGAAAATCACAGTTGTATGAAGCTCAACTAAATATTTGAAAACGTTAGATTATGTAAAAAACTGAGGACATTTTTCTTTGAACATTTAGGAATTTGTTAGCCAAAAACAATATTGCAATGCAACTATATTGCAGTTATTATATATTTCAGTTTATATTTTAGCAAATATGCCTAATTCAAAAAGTTATCTAAAAGTTTTTCTTTCTTTCTTTCTTTATTAATTTATTTAATATTTTCATTTATCAAAGATGACTGAACTGAAGGATAAAGTCTACTGAAAGGTTTTTTTTTTTTTTTTTTACTGACAGTGCTACAAAATATTTATATTTCAAATAAATTCAGTCAATTCAAACATTTAATTAATCATTTTACTGACTCAATCCATTTTCAACTTCTAAAAAGAAATGTTTCTTGAGCAATATATCAGCCTATTATATATCAGCTTTCTGAAGGATCATGTGATACTGAAGTCTAGAGTAATGACTGATGAAAATTTAGCTTTGCCAACACAGGACTAAATAACATTTATAATATATTCAAATAGAGGAGAGTTATTTTGTGTTGTATTATATTTTGCAATATTACTGTTTTTACTGTATTTCAATCCAATGAAATTCAGCCTTGGTGATAAACTTCTTTTTAAAACAAAACAAACAAACAAACAAACCAAAAAAACTTAGCAACCCCAAACTTATATCTTAGTTTAGTATTTTTGCTCAGAAAGTGTTTGAACTTGATGGCCACTGTGTTGAACTGGATGTGCTTGCATCAGGACAGCTGCCATTACCAGCCATAGTAGAGTAACCAGGGTAGATGTGCCATTCTTTGAGGACACTGGCAGGTCCCCTGTTCCCTGGAGCTTTCTGGGCACACGCTATTTTCCCAAAAGACCAGATTGTCACAGCTCGCTCCTGCCACCTCTGAGGCGCGATGCCATAAATCAGCCCCCTCACAACCTCTAGGCACACACCCACAGCTTCCCACACTGCACCACAGCAAGATAAACGAGGCACTGTCAGGGCACCAGAAAGGGTCTAGATGTACTCACTATGAGCCATCACCTTGCCCTGCGACACTAATGTCAAAAGTTTCGCTGTATTTTGTGCCCTTCCGTTTCCCTTTTTCTCCTGCCAAAACCAACGATTCACCTGGGGGGCACTACTTCACTGTGGTCTTTTTAGAAAATACTTATATATTGTTTTATTTTGTGTCTTTACACAAGCAACATGCTTTCTTTAATTGTAATGGAATGTAAAGGCATATAAAGAAAACATAATAGGCAGACAAATGTATAGTGAAATTGTTTGTTCAAATTAAATTATTAAATTAAGACAGTATTAAAGTTTAGTCTTGTGTAAAGTGATGAAGTATTTTGCAAGTGAGTTGAATATCACACTAGAAATCACACAGAACAGAATGAAACCATTATAACCTCAAATTTAGTAAATATATAAAAAATGTGATGTCACTGAGTATATTTGATGTCATGGTTTGAACGCAGAACAATCATTCTATAAATTCCATATATTCAATATTGAATGAACCTGAATTTGTCTCTAATGTTTTTAAAATGTAATATTCTCCAAATTTAGAAGCTAAGAATACGTTTCAAAGTCAAATATATATATTTTTTTAATTTAATTTAATTTTATTTTATTTTATTTTATTGAGCAGCTGTTATATGGGCCACTTCACCCTTGTAAGATAAAGTGTGATATTAGCAAATTCCTGAATCTGTATGGCATAAATATCTACAATTATTCACAAATCAGTAAGATTACAGACTTTAGTATATAGTTGTGTATATATATATATATATATATATATACATATATAAATAAATATATATACTATATATATATATATATATATATATATAAATATATATCTATATATATATATATATATATATATACCCACACACACACACACACACACACACGATACTGTGTGTTTGGGACTGTTTTGCCTTTGCAGTGTGTTCTAATTGCGTACATCATTGTTTTTCATGGATCCACTTCTCTGATCTTCAACTACTTGATGAAACATATTTGTAAAGTGGAAATGCCCTCTTTTGGCAGGAAAGTGTATGGAAAGAAAACACGAAGAAGGACAACAAGAGAGAGCTTAAGGAAGTTAAATGTGAACAACTCATAGCTCCAAATCTTTTCTATACTCTTGCTTTGTTATTGACTTCACATAGGGGCCATGAGGCCATATAGTGGATGTTACATTCGTATATTTCGATTGTATGCTTCCCCATCCACTTTGACTTCAGGACTAGTAGAGGAACAGAGTGTTCTGGAGACTCGCCCAAACTCTGTTGGGTTGTATGAGGTGGAGGTGGGGGGGGTCATGCTGCTGCAGCATATCACAGAGCTGTTAGATTTAATTAGGCCCCAGGCTATGGAACACAGAATGACTGCATCAAAGGTCAGATATACATCAATGGTGGCTGCGAAAATGTCGGCCTGCACTGGTGGGCCCGGCCTGCAGGCCTAGGGGCCAGAGGGAAGTGAGAGTGAACTTCAAAACCAGGAGCTTTTCCACTGCTTAATAAGGACAAACTGATGCCTATGGTTTATCATCCTGATGGGGAATATACAGCCTTGTGCTACAAATACAACAGACAGAGACCATGTGAAAAATGTGAGAGAAATGATGAGGTAGAAGAGAAAGGGAAAGATGAAAAGCAAAAGATGAGTCCAAGCTAAATAAAGAGAGATTAGTTGCTATATGTTTTGGATGTTTCTCTTACTTTTTTTTTGTCTTCTACAAGCTCCAACTTTACAAACACATAGTTTTCTTTCACAATAAACTGTCCTCCTCTCCGTTTATATGATAATGACTTCACTCTTCTCTGCAGTCGTTAACTAGTTTTATTCATTTTACCACTTCAACTTTATGTTTGTACCTGTTTTTATAACCATTTCCACATTATTGATCAATACATAAAGCCACACTGATTTGCTTTGTAGGCTTCTTTCAAATTTTAAATACTGACACCATTGCATATTCAGAGTTTGTCTCTGGTTTATATAAGCGATCAACAAATGTAAAGGCAAAAATGTTTTTACACTGTGATTCTGCATCTGGCATGGCATATATACCACAAAATAGTGCATCTGAGCAGGAAAACAACGTAACTTTTTTGTCCCTTTTATTATTGCCCACTCTTGTGCAATTTCTTTTCCACATCATTTGAATATAAACAATTTGAAATGCAATAAAATAATATAATGTAAACAAACACAATTGGATTTGAAATATTACATATTTTTAATTGGAATATAAATGTTTTTAAGTACAAAAATGTGAAATTGTTAAAAATACAAAATCATAAATTGATTTTCTGTGCATAATTTCTTCTTCTGACCAGATTAAAGTGAGCAATAGTGTTTCTTTGTCGACTGGTCTGCCTATTGGTAGACATTATCTAAATTAGCATAAAACTAATTGAATGGTGAGTTCAGAACATAAAAAACTGAATGTTAACTTCAGAACAGAATCAAATCTAAATTTTGAAACAGAACAGAATCTTAACTTCAGAACAGAACAGAACAGAACAGAACAGAACAGAACAGAACAGAACAGATCCTTAATTTTACCGTAAAACAAAACAGAATTTTAACTACAGAACAGAATAGAAATTGGTAGGCATTTTCTTAATAAGCCTAAAACAAATTGAGTGGTGAGTTTTGGCTTTCATTGTTGCTTCTCACTCCCAAACCGAGCAATCCGACAGAAAAGTAGATGCGCTCTGGTTGTCATGACAATGACATAGTTGAAGGTAGCACTCATTTGCAAATGATTTAGATAGAATCAAAGCGGCATCAAAGCTGACTTTAATACCAGGGGCTGAGGTGAATAAGCATTAAATTATTTTCCTGTATATGATTGACTTCTCACAGTGAGAGTACAAGAAAAAGAGCACTTTAGAGTTATACAAAAGCGATTATGTGAGGCTTAACCTACTAGGACACCTCCACTCCTCTGCAATTCTTTTTTGGCACTAAATGACATACCTTTTCTCTCAGAAATCACAATCTGGTTCCCACTCACTGCATGTGACTGTAACCTTTTATTCAGCTCACTTGCCACATTGCAGTTGTGTTCACATTGCAATTGTATTTTCCTTCGGGTCACATGGATAGTAATCACTAGTTTGCTTGCTAGGTCATCTCTCAAGTGTGAAGCTGTCAGTGTGGTGATGAGCTTCTTGGATAAGATGACAATGCGTAACCTTGCTATAGGAAACACAGTCCCACGCTGCCAGTTTGACTTGCCCTCCCACCAGCCTTGCAGGCCTGAAAAGTTAATTGATTTGTGCCCCTTCTTTTGCTCCACTGTGGGCGTTAGATGCTTCTATGGATAGACCATGAAAACCAATGAGAGGGGAAAGGGGAAAAAAAAGTGGAGGAGGATAATTGAGAGAGAAAAAAAAGAGATCCTGAGTAACAGTTCAAGGGGCAGAGGATAAACTGCCTCTGATAAAGGAAAAGACAAATAAAGATTCCTTGGCTCTAAATGAGATCAGATCCTAGAGCTTTATAATGGACTAGTTGAGGTGAGCTGGTCACTTTATTTCCCTTTCATTCTACAAATATAGACAGAAAGTACAGCTTTCTTTATTAAAATAAAATAAAATAAAATAAAATAAAATAAAATAAAGTACAGCTTTCTAAAATACTAAAAAAATAAAATGATTGTTTTGAATAAAATATATAAAATAAAATAAAATGATTGTTTTGAATAAATATATTGTGTTAATTTAGTATTTGAAAATATGTTTTATAAATTAATATTAATCAAATTAATTAAAAAAAAAATTAATTAATCTAAATCCATACAGTAACAGGGCCAATGAATGCCTTTAAACTGAATGCCAATTTGATGCATTCATTTAAAATGTAATAAATAAATAAATGCATAAATAAATGCATAAACAAACAAACAAATGAATGAATGAATGAATGAATTAATGAATGAATGAATTAATGAATAAATAATTATGGAGCAACAGGGCTGTCAATTTAATGAAGCAGTAGGACTTTCATGCTAATTTAGCATTTTCAAAAATCATATAAATCATTGCATAAAGAGTTCACACATTTTATATATTTAAATACTGCCTAATTGTAAAAAAATGTTTTTGCGTGTATGAAGGCAGCCCAGCTTCCAGAACAGCTGCTTTACATTATTGAAAATGCTGGTCATTAAACATCTGGAGCAGCAGAAAGAAACAGAGAAAGACATGTTCTCTATGACCACAACAGGATTTCTTTCTGAAGTTGACCTCTGGGCTGCTGACTGTTAAATGGGATACCTGTCCGTGTGTGTTCAGTAATCAGAATCCTGGGGCCCTGTGTCTCGTGTATGTGTCATTCTCCATCAGTGCACCGGCCCAGGGATGCAGCTCAGGCTCCAGGTCCCATGCTACTCTACTGTCACAATGATTTCTCCCCATCCAACTCGGCATACCTTGAACTTCATCACCTGCACACATGAAACGCATTGGCGAGCATCACCAGGAGTGCTTCTTACTGTAATACTGCCACCAGTGTTGTGTTGTACAACAAGTCTTGTGAAATGTCTGCTGGCTGAATTTAAGAACTTGTGTCTTAGCATTCTGTATCTTTCGACATGTCCCAAGGCACAGCTGATGATAGTGCCGAGCGCATGAAATAAACATCCCCATATCTACAGCCGAAATCCGGCTCTCCAAGGTGGTGTTGACAGTTAAGTTAGAAACCCATGAGTATATCTGCTAACTGTTTTAGGAAAGTTTGAAAAATTTTAGGGCTCAGAGATAAGCTAATTGAGAAGGACACTATGACAATAGTAATAAAGATTTTTCTTTATGATACTTTTCAATTATAGATGTAGCCAATAATTTCAGGCCGACTGAAACCCTGTGTCCTAATAACACACAATGCAATGTTTCACAAAACTGCTGATGTGACAAAATCACACCCAGTCAGAAGTTATCTGATGTTTAATACTGTGAAGAGCAGATGTCACTGTGGGTGGGGTCTCATCACTAGACTCAATTTAGAATTGAAGAATTGGCAAATTGATGTGAATTTGAATTTAGAATCTATCTGTTTGTCCATTCATCTGTCCATCCATCCAGCCATTCATTTATATATCCTATCTCTCTTTAAAAAAAAATAAAAATGGACCAGGCTTAAGTCACCAATCAAAGTTTGTCGTGAAAAAATGCTTTTCTTTGAATTTCAGATTGCTATCTCATTTCACTTTTTTTTTTTTTTTGCATGACTAAAATACAGGAAGATCCAGCTAAATTTGGTCTGGTACCAAAGACTGGTACTGCTGAAGTTAGTCATAGAACCCATTCATGAAACCTCAGTGAAAAATCTGCAGCGGATCTACTAGATGAGATAGCATCACCAAAAGAAAATGTGTTATATTCATCCAGCAATTTCCTAAATCTTTCTACTGACTGTCACAGTGCTGTATACTTAAAGGCTGAGGGCTATCAAACTGTCTCTGCACAGTAATTACAGATGAACATACAGAGTAAAACAGTTATCTAGAGAGAGCTGAAGGTTAAGTCCAGTTAAAGTGCTTTGAAACGGTCTATGTTGGCTGATTGAAGAGACGGGCACATAGAGGAGAGTCATGTCTTCTACGAATCAAGTATTTCTGAAATCCTTACTCCCAAGAGTGTAATATCTAGAGAATGATTGTTTTTTTCTTTCTTCTTTTTTTTCATTTTATCAAGGTTGGGATAATGGCAATATTGCAGTGTCTGGGATTTCAGCAGTGATGATGTGTGAGGTATGTGTGTGTGGTGGTGGTTTGGGACCGTGATGTGGTTAAATGAAAATAACTGATCTGCCACTGTGTGTTGTAGCCATGGATGATTACAGGTGGGGAAGTGGAGGCAGGGCTCTGCAGTGTAAGAATGAGGTGGAGACAAGGGAGCCGTGTGTTGCAGTATGGTGCTGGCCCCTGCTGCAAAAGTCCACGGAACTCTAGGGTGAATTACAGTCAGTGGCAGTGGGAGCAGATATGGTTCACAGGGGCTGCTGGGCTTGCAGTCGAACATACAAAAGTCTCTGAATATTATTTAGAAATATGGTATGTGGTAAGGACTCTCATGCTTGACTCATTTAATTTTGCAATTGAGCATGGTACATTTCATAGATACCAAAAAACATCTTTGATATCACTGCTTCTTAAAAAGGGTAAAGATCTGTTAGATTGCTCTAACTACAAACCAGTATCACTCATCCCATGCGATCTAAAAGTTTATGCTAAAAGTCTTGCCTCTCGCATGGAGAAAGTATTTCATAACTTAATCAAAGAGGACCAAACTGGTTTTATTAAGGGACGTCACACGTCCGATAATATGCGTCGACTGTTTCATGTACTTGATTTTGCAGACTCTCTTCTGAGTCCCTGTGTGGTTTTTTCACTTGACGCAGAAAAAGTCTTTGACAGGCTAGAGTGGAACTATATGTGGGCTGTTCTGCAATGTTTAGGTTTCAGTGAACATTACATTTCTATGATTAAGACACTTTACCACTCATCTGAGGCATCAGTCTTGACTGGTAATATTACCCCCCCACCCCACCCCATTCCCGTTACAGCGTGGAATGAGGCAGGGATGTCCACTTCCCCTTTACTGTTTTGTTTATCCCTTGAACCACTAGCACAAGCCATTAGGAAACCTGACATTCCACTGATTAAGAATCATGACCATAATCATATTATTTCGTTGTATGCTGATGACATTATCTCATATTAAGATAATTTTGGTATGTCGATAACCGATATAATTAAGGAATTTGACCACTTTAGTAGTCTATCGGGGTACAAGATAAACTGGACCAAATCTGCTTTAATGCCTATTAACAATGTTATTGTTAACTCTCCTATCCCCTCATTCATTCCTATTAAAGATTCTTTCATTTATTTGGGTATTACCATATATAAAGACATTCATAAAATTGATATTTAATAAATATAATAATATGTTAGTCAAGATCAAGAGTGATACTCAAAGATGGAATAATCTTAAAGTAATGCATAATCTCTCTTCAAGGCAAAATCTCCACCGTCAAAATTAATTTGTTACCTCGGCTTAATTTTCTTTTTTCTATGTTGCCGCTTTCCCCTCCTTCAGGTTACTTTAAGGAGATTAATTTCATACTTTCTCAGTTTATCTGGAATGGTAAATGACCCAGGATAAAACTGGTCACAGTGGAGCGTCCTATACTTTCAGGAGGACTGGCTGTACCAAATTTTGAATTATATTATTGGTCATTCCAACTTAAGGCTCTTCATACTTGGGTCGATCCTCAATCTAAAGTTTCATGGAGAGTAATCGAAGTTGGCAAGGTTAAACCACATAATCTCCAATATATTCTATTTGCTGGCACAGGGAATAAAATTTATAAATATAAATTTGGCCCGGTTGTGGCCAATTATATTAGGATCTGGAAAAGGGTGGATTGTCTGATGGGAGGACCATTCAAATTTTGTAACACCACACCCTTATGGCACAACTTTATTTTTTTATGTGGAAATCAGCTATTTGTCCAGCCCTTTTGGTCAACATTGGGCATAAACACTTGTGGTGAACCAAGGACTCTGCTCGCTTCAAGAACTTAGAATTAAGTTTTGTTTACCAGCATCATCATATTTTGTCTTTTTTTTTCAGTTACACTCTGCTCTCAAGGCCTATGGAGTTCCCTGGATATCCCTCATTTCCTCTCATCCTATGTGGGATTGGATCACACCACCCTCTGGTAGGCCATCTGTTTCTTTAATATATAGTAAACTTAATGATCACACAGTAAAGCCTCTTTCTATTAAATCTATATGTGAATTATACAGATTTTGTGAATTAACCTATTTTGACTTATTGGTCGACTGGGAGAGGGTGTAGTCTAATCTAATCTTAACTTCTAAAAACTTGGCTCATTGTCTTAGCCATTTCAAAGCCATCCATAGAGCATACATAACTCCTTACAAAAGGTTTAAAATGAAACTGCAATCGACCTATAACTGCCATATTTGTAACACTGTATTATCAGGTACTTTTCTCCATATGTTTTTTTAACCCTTTATTCTGCAGAACACAAAAGAAGAGCTGGTTTTGTTCATATAATAAAAGTAATTGAGGTCCAAAACAACACTGAACTCCATTGACTTTCATTTTATTAAAAAAAAATAAATAAATAAATAAATAAATAAAGTAAAATAAAAAATCTTTTTATGTGTTCAACAGAAGAAAGAAAGTGATACAGGTTTGAAACAACATGAGAGTGAGTAAATGATGTAGAATTTTTTTTTTTTTTTTTTTTGCTAAACTATGAAATACTCTTCCTCTTAACACTGCTTGCTTATTGTAATATTTTAACAGTAGTTTAACATTTCTACCCATTTATTTACTAACAAATACAATTGACAAACTCTTCCTTGCCTGTGTTGGGAGAAATAGGAGTATAATAAATGTGTGTAAACACTGTAGGAGTTATTGTTGTATATGTGAGCATGATGCCATAGTTCTAGAGAGTGACAAATAGTCTGCAAACAAGGTTTTTATTTCAGCTCACATGATTTATGGTTTTAAACTTGCTAAAACTAAACATAAAAATGAAATGAAATGAAATTACTTCCAGTATAATTCTTCAGTGGTAGAAAGTATCAAAGTATTTTACTTTGTTACTGTTCTTAAGTACATTTTTTCAGCCACCTGCTCTGAGGCAATAGCAATGTTGGATCTGTGAACATGGTTATTCTTTTCAAATTGGTTCAGGAATCGCACTGAAAAATTAATTCACTAATCAGACTGATCCAACTGCAGCTGCTCTTGAGTCAACAACTGACTTATTCAATGATTCGGTTAAAATGAGCCAAGAACCATGATATTGTTAGAGCTTCAATGTGAGTGCGGCTGATGTCAGGAAAAGTAAGTTGTTAATAATGTCAAATTTTTGTATTGATAATTGTTAATAAAAATATATTAAGATCATAGCTGTCATTTATTTGTGAACTAAATCAGTTGTAAAAGGGCAAGCTGTTAATCTTATTAAAATGTTTAAATGTGGTCATTTGTGTGTCAACCTCTGTATACAAGGCAGGCTACATTTTACACTATTTGCCACTATATATTTAAACATATTTTTTCACTTGTTTGCACACTTGAATTATCAGATAGATAGATAGATAGATAGATAGATAGATAGATAGATAGATAGATAGATAGATAGATAGATAGATAGATAGATAGATAGATAGATATAGATAAAATCAATAAATTCAATTAAAAAAAATTAAAACATTGTTCATTGTGAATTCATGTTTGGTCAAAATATTTTTAATGATAATTTGTACAACTTGAAATTTTAAGAATATATCAGAATATGTAGAAATTAACATAAACATCAACCAATAATGCTGTAATTGTAGGGTTCTTATTTCAAACCTTTTGTGCGAGTAACACAATATCACAGCCATTTATTTTAAAAGTAACCATCTCCAGCACAGACTTCTACTGTGTCCTTGAAAAAATACTTGACCCTTTGGATACTCTGGAGATCTGTGTAATTGCCCTGTGTTTTAAACCCATCTTCTGGTCTGTGTGACATGATGTGAGGGTTACGGCAAGATAAAAATACCTAGGTCTGTGTGTGATAGACTAGAAATAAAATTTCTCCAAAAAATAGCAAGCCTTGTTCACATTTTCAAACAATGTTTCAAATTCAGTATCTGATGGCCCAAATTAGTTTCTGACGGCACCATGCTGGAATTTGTCGGCATTCCTCTGAGCACAGCTAAACAGAACAGCTCACACAGCCGTGGTCTGATTGCCCAACAAGCACATGGGCCTGAGTCCCTTTCTCTGAGATTGCATTGTGTCTCCGCCTGTATGGTGGGACATGCATTATTCAGCACTCCCAGTATACCTCGCTGATGAGTCACAGTGCAAGCTCTAGGAGACGGGATGAGAGAACAAGAGAGAGAGAGAGAGAGAGAGAGAGAGACAGAGAGAGAGATGGCAGACAGAGGAATGCCCATTTAATTTCTGGTGAATAAAACAGGAGCTTCAACAATACTACGATGGCACCAATAGAGTTGTGTTCCTTATTGTGTAGTTGTCTTTGAATCCTTGGCAAAGCCAATATTTTTATTTTTTTCTTTCTTGGCTCAGAAGAGGAGATTGCGCTGTCAAGTTCCCGTGTCTTTTTCAGATGGAACCACTAGTAACAAAGGGAAATACATATCAATAAATACCAGTTAGAGAAAGAGAGCAAGTAATTTTACAATATGAGATGACAGGGTGACGTATTCCACATGGTGCTGTGCTGGAAAAATAGCTGTACAAATCCTGAGTTTGAAGTATATTTTCAAAACCAAATTTTATATCATGACTGAAATAGGCAAGGGCACTGTTCCACTTTAGTTTGCATGAATGTTGCAGTACAGGGCGTGCAGACTGCAAAGTCACTCTGAATGCTATCGGACCATCATTGTACTGCCTTTTAAATATCTTATGCACATAATGAGAGTCAAGCTAATATCCATCATTTCCCTTTCCCTTTTAACCTCAATGTCCCTTTTATATAGCTCACTGTGCTTGTGTGAATGTGTGTGGGTCAGGTTTTGCCTTCATTTCGGGGAACAAATGTCCCCACAAGGATAGTAAAAGCTCAAATGACCTACATTGTGAGGAGCAGCCAATGGTCCCCATGTGGAAAATGGCAATAAACATGGGTGGTTAACATTATATACTTTTGGGACGTTAAAATGTCCTGTGCGGTGACATGCTATTCTCTGTCTAATACTGTTTTAAACAGCTTAGCACATTTTTTATTATCAGTCACACAACTGAACAACTTGATCACATCAGTATTTGTATTTACACATAGTATATACATATACACTTTTGTACAGTACAAAACTCTACCATTACCCTAGTAATCAGGAATCAGTTCCATTTCATCCACACTGGGGTAGATTCTCATCATTAACAGTCTGGTTGGCTGGCTGATTTTTTAAAACACGAACCCTAGAGAGACCTGCACTATTCAAATGAAGGCCAGGATTAACAAACAGTTATTGTAAGGTCCCTCAGATGTCTATAGATCCCTCACATGTCTATAGTCCCTCACGTGTCTATAGATAGTCATCCTTAAAACAATGGCGGGGGCTATTTAAACAAAGTGAACCATCCAGACATGTAAAGAATGAGGCATACAAATTTTGAGTTGAGGCTATGTGAGAATTGCTACAGTACGTGACTTGATTAGGATTTCGCCCCAGGGTGACAGGAGCTGTTAAGAAACATAACCGTGCACGACTATTGAACGCCAAGTTACTCTTTCCAGTCCTCCTTCAGCATCTTTCCTTGTTATATAACAGTGATTATGGAGGGCCGCTGTCTCGATATGGCATCGGAGCAGCCTGAGTATTACACTAATGTTCAGAAGTGACAGGTAGTTTTGTGATCCACACTAAGTCGTTTTGTTCCGCAGGAACCTACAGTAGGCCTAGGCACGAAATGGCATTTTTCATGCACCATTGCTTCTGTGACCTCATCTTTCGGTATTTGAGTTTTTAATGGTAGATTGCTTCTGTGACCTCATCTTTCGGTATCCGCTCCATTAAAAAAATAAAATAAACAAATACATTTTGTTAGAGTTAGG